>NC_057796.1:419020201-419307972 GCF_018294505.1 Triticum aestivum
CCACGACGACGGCCAGAACGGCAGCGCCGGCGACCAGCGGGGTCGCGGCCAGCAGGGCGGCGCGTGCAGCGGGCACGCGAGCGCGGCGACGGCAGTCGAGCGCTTGGCGACGGGGACGTCGTCATCTGCCTCGGGATGGCAAGATCGTGCGTCTTCGGGACGTCACGACGCGTGTACGTCGGGTACAACGCGGCGGTACCGTGATCATCGGGATCACGATCTGTACCGACTCCCGTATAGTGTAGTCAACAAGTCTCTCGTGATCCAAAAACATCGACATTGGTCGGCGACGTGTTCGTCCGCTCGGTCTTTGGGAGAGAAATCCACACCATAGGTAGATGTATCCGAAAAATAATCTAATCGCAAAAACGGAATCGTAGTAACGAGAGAAATCCATTTTTGCAAAGAGTGGGGATCGGATCTTATACCTCTGCGGGATCGACGAAAGCCTGCGTGATGCAGGCTTGACGCAGGCTTGACGGAGAGTTGATGGAGCGAAGCGTGCTGATAACGTGTTCCGCAACTCCGCCGGCGAGTCCGGTCCGAGGTTGCGGAGCGAGAGCGAGCGTCGTAGACGAAGTAGTCGAAAGTAAAAGTGACACAGGGAGATGGAGGAGACCAGCTTTATTAATCAATGATCAGGTGTTACAATGATGGCTCCTCGTTGCTTTATATAGGGGGTAGGTGGACAAGGGATAAGTACCCACTTAACAAAAGAGGAGAAACGGGAGGGGCCGGCCCGTGCGTTTTGCACGCGGCCGCCGCCACCCCTCCGGGCTGACCCGGTTTCTCAACACAGAGCACCCTCCCACCTGAATCGCTCGCCCCTGCCGCAGCCCCAGTTTCAAACCAAAACCGCACCGCCGCCCCTGCCCTGCCCTGCCGCCCCCCTCCCGCAATGGCGTCGGGCTCCTCCCGAGGCCACGTCGACCAGGTAATCCCCTAACCTAGCTCTTCCCTACCGTCTCCCGCCTCCAGGCCCTAAGCCCCTGCCGGATCCGCCCCTCCGCAGTTCTTCGCGGCCAAGAAGCGGCGGCCCTCGTCGCAGCATGGGAGCCCCGGGGCCGCCAAGGGCTCCCTGGCGGGGTACCTGGTCCGGTCCCCTCCCGCCGCCGCGGCGTCGGCGGCGGCGTCGTCAGCGGCCCTCGCCGGCTCCCCCTCGGGCGCCCGGAGGAGCCTCGCGGCGTCCATGAACGCCGACATCGCCAATTCCGCCGCTGCGATGAATGTCGATGCGGGCGATTCCGCGGCGGTGGCGCCGGACTACGGGGACGACCTGGAGATGAAGCGGTTCACCATGGAGTTCCTGTCCCATTACTGCAGGTGAGCGATTCGTCTCGTTTTCGTGCCAAGAACCTGTCTTGTCCCCATTGCCGCAGGATACCCATTCTTTGTTGTTTCGGTGCCAAGAACCATTACTGTCTTGCGCGAAATTCAGGTTGTTGTCGTCCTTGTTGCAGCGATATCCCGTCTGTTATGATGCCTGATGCTGGCAAGCGCGAACCGGAGAAGCAGCAGAAGAGGAGCGCGGTCAACTCCTTCCTGGCTCCCTGCGGCGACAGATCTGCCAAGAAGCAGTGCGTTTCTCGTTGTGATGCCGTCGAAGTTCCAAGGGTTAAGGTAAGACTTTATGATTATTCTCTGATGAAGGTGATGCAGGAGCTGTGACTGACGGTTTTATGCACTGCAGGAATCAGGGGATAACATGCCCTTGAAATGGGTCGGTAATCACGGTGCTTCACAACCTCTTGAGGTATGGTGGATCCAAAGAACCATCAAATTTCGAAGCTGTCTGTGAAATTCTATGTTTTAGTAGCTTTTGGTGATATGCGAAGTTGTTCTTTTTGCAGGGGTTACATGAGGGGGCGAAGCTAAGCGGTGAGGGATTTGCGGCCTTGCAAAGGTCCAGCTTTACCCCATATGCTGCGCAGAAAATGGCTGGGTTTTCTGCAGCACCTGGGGAGACCCCAAAATCTGCATCCTCCCTGATATCGCCAGGGGAGGACTTCTGGAATGCCGCAATGGAATTTGCTGATGACGTCTCTGCTATGGCTGATAAGGGTCCTCGAAGGCGACACTGTGATGCGGCAGAGGACAAGTCGTCCTGTGCAGTTGCACTGGGTTCTAAGGCTCTTCCTAGATCAGGGAATGAGGAATTTAACTGTGAAAATACAGTAGGCAGCAATCCCATGAAGCAGATGGACACGTTATCAAATACAGCAGAATTAGCAGTGGCAAGTAGACAGCATAAAAACAACTCTCCTTTGCCTGTGAAGCATTTGGACTTCTTTCATGAGGATGCAATTCAAGTTTCAGACCTGGAAGGTAAAGAAAAAGGTGACACTGTTCCTGGAAGTGCACAAGTGAACCAGGGTCGACCGATGGACAGTAACTTTCATAGAACAGAAAACCTCATGCATTCTGTAGATGACATTAAGACAATTACTTTGTCAGAGTCAAAAACTGCAGGGATGGGTCATTCAATTGATGTGGGCAGCAGAGGTTCTTGTATGATTAAGAGTGACCTCAATCAACTGACCCATGGTGAGACTAAACTGCTAGCTGCACATTCGAATCCTGACAAGCCTAACAGAGATTCCAAGAGTAAGTTTGCTTCTCAAAGAGTGGAAACTTGCACTCCTACCAGCTCTGTTCCTCTAAAGGATCACTCCAAGCTCTCAAGCTGGCTCCCTCATGAGCTTTGTGCTATATACATGAAAAAAGGCATTCCACAGCTATATCCATGGCAGGTTAGCTTTGACTGTTTTTTCCTTCAATGAAATGTCACATACTCTTATGTACATAAAATTGCTGCCCCTATCAAGCATAAAATTGTGTGACTGTACTGTTAGTTCAACATAAAATTGCCGCCCCTGTCAAGCATTATTATGTACATTGGCTAATCCTGTCCAGTACTCTGCTCTTAGTTAGTAAAATTGTGTGACTGTACTGTCAGTTCAATCATGTTAATAAAAACTGTCTTACAAACTTCTGTTGTAACTCACAACTTATGCTCCTCTTATCATATGCAAAGTTGCAAACTACCTATTTCCTCCACATTCTGTGGTTCGTATGCCACGGGCTACTTCTCTACTATATGGTCTATGCAAAGGATTCAGATGGAGAAGCTTTTACTACTTCTCCACAATTTATTTTACATCCGACGAACCTGACCCATTGCAGTGCACTACTTTCCCAAATACACACTTTTCCTTGTTTATTCTGGAGCACAGTACGTATATGTCAGAATTTTGCATGTGTTTTTGTATTGGTGTGTTTGTGCACTCGAACGGCTATATATTTCATTGAGTTTATTTTTTTTGAGTATTTGACCATTATGTTACGCCAAAACCAAGTGTTGCCCACTTATGGGGAACAAATTATTAAAAAAAACCATCTGTCTTGTGCTTGTCCAAAGATCCGATTTTTTCTTATGAAGTATCCTGTACCATCATAAGCAGTTAATGGGTTCCTTACATATTGGCTCTAGAACCTAAACGATAATACTATTTAATAGGAAATCTAAAGGGTAGCTCCAAAAAGAAATATCCAAAGTTGCAAACTATTACAATCCCTAAATTATGGTTAGGTTCAGTGTCACATGTGTTGATTTGCTCTTTCTGTGCCTGGTTGGGTAAATATACCCACAGTACTTTAACAACAATACTTTTTTGATTGCATTACTTATCTTTTATTCATTTATGTTCCATGTCTATTGCAGGTGGAGTGTTTACTTGTGGATGGTCTCTTGGAGAATCGCAATCTTGTATATTGCGCATCTACGAGGTACTTGGAGGTTTACATGTTTTTTTCTTCTGTTGATTCGTCTCAGTACCCAATGATTCAGCCTGATTTTGTTGCTTTTCTGTAGATTTTTGATTCCATTATTCTAAAATATGTACTTCTCTATGATTCATTAATAGTATTAAGTGAGAACAGTGCATATTCCATGTAACTTCTTAAATCTGCTGGTGGGCCTTATGCTGTTCTTATGTTGCAGTGCTGGTAAAAGTTTTGTTGCTGAAGTGCTGATGTTGAGACGGATATTGTCCAGTCAAAAGATAGCAATTCTAGTCCTTCCATATGTTTCATTATGTGCTGAAAAGGTACATATTTGCATTGAGCTCAGCAATATTTGTACTCTTCAACTCGTGGTTTTTTGGGGCTCTGATTAATTGACTATTCAACTTCTTACAGGCTGAACATCTCGAGCAACTTCTTGCGCCACTGGGTAAGCATGTCCGTAGCTACTATGGGAATCAGGGGGGAGGGTCGCTTCCTAAAGATACATCAGTTGCTGTATGTACCATAGAGAAGGCGAATTCTTTGGTAAACAAGTTGTTGGAGGATGGCCGCCTTTCTGAACTTGGTATAATTGTAATAGATGAGCTTCATATGGTAAGTTCATCTAACCATTGTGCTTCTCAAGATCTTTTATCTTTTTTCTTTTGACACCAGATCTCTTATCTCTTGGTTCACCTTTGTTCGTTGTGTTTACTCACATGACATAATCATGTCCAGTATTCCTGGGATTTTTGACTTGTACATTTGAACTCATGTATGATTGTATACTAAAAAGTTAGTATAATACATTAGCACCATTAAGAATAGGCATGCAATTGTATCTAAGTAATTCTGCAATTCAATGGCGAGGCAACGTATGGGAAACCCTTGAATTCACAATTACAAGCACATATGCGTAGCCCTATTTTTATGTCTCTGAAGAAGGGAATACACTTCGTCAAAGTATCCTACACTCCAACAATACAAATAGAACTGCCTTTAAAGCAGCCATTATAATATGAAGGATATCTTTATCTATGCATGAGTGCATCCAGGCCCCTCTTGTCATCTGAACTTCTGAAGTAGTTATACCCTCCTTACTCCTGCTTCCTCATTGTTGAAGGACATGTAAAGTTTTTCCTGTTTACACATCTGAAAAGTTTCTCTAATATACAACTGTTTTATAGGTTGGTGATCAGCACAGAGGGTACCTTTTGGAGCTGATGCTCACAAAACTTCGGTATGCTGCTGGTGAAGGAAATTCAGGGTCATCTAGTGGAGAAACTTCAGGTTCTAGCAGTGGGAAGGCGGGTGCTACCCATGGATTACAGATTATTGGTATGAGTGCTACTATGCCCAACGTTGCAGCTGTAGCTGACTGGCTTCAAGTAAGAACTCTATTGTCGCTTTCATCCATATCTACTTTTTTGTCAATGTTGTTGTCTACCTTAAACAGGCATGCTGTGCAACTATCCAGAGATGATTAACTCTACGACTGGAGTTATATCACCATATTAATAGATGGAAATTTCTTGTATGATTTGTTTCTCTAAAAAGTGCTCGGTGTTAGGTAAACAGCAGCTAGTGCCTAAGCCGCGGCCTAGCAGTCAGTGGATATGCAGTGCACGCTACAGCACAAATATAGTAAATTAGTAGAAATTCTGCAGAGTTGATGCATACATTATTTTTTGTCAGTAGTCAACTAAAATCTCTTCAGCGCCTACTATGTGTTCAATAAAAATGTTCAATCACCAAACTATGTGACTGTTGTTATGGAGCCTACAAGCTAGCCCTGTGATCAACTTTATTGTACTATTCGTTATGCAACCTAATTTGTTTCTAGCACCCGGAACCCAATTTATGAGGTTTGTACAGGACTACAAGGCCTGTTTTTTATGGGGCCATAGGAACGTTTGAATGTCTTTCATTGTCCTGTACAAAGCGATATTATACTTCATTGCAAACTTTTTGATAATTGATGGCTCTCTGACGCAACACCAGGCCGCACTTTATCAAACTGCCTTTCGACCCGTCCCATTGGAGGAGTTTATCAAAGTTGGTAATCAAATATTTGATAAAGACATGAATATTGTACGCGTACTTCCAAAAATAGCTGATATTGGTGGTAAGGATCCAGATCATATTGTTGAGTTGTGCAATGAGGTAAATTCAATATAAAACTCTCCAGCCATTCCCAGTTCTTTTCTCTAGTTCCTAAGATTAATGCATAATCCACTCATTTTGCCCCTTCAGGTTGTTCTGGAGGGTCATTCTGTTCTTTTGTTTTGCTCCAGCCGAAAAGGCTGTGAATCAACTGCAAAGCATATTGCAAAGTACTTGAAAGTAGCTAATGTTGGTTCAAAAGAAGGCTCAGAGTTCCGAGATGCTGCTTCTGCAGTTGAAGCCTTGAAGAGGTGTCCTGCTGGGTTAGATCCTGTATTGGAAGAAACCCTTCCATTTGGTGTTGCATACCACCATGCTGGTCTCACGGTAATATATTTTTACTCTACATTCTACCTTCATCATTTACAACAATATAATCTACGTCTGACTGTTTAATTTGACACCATTCTCTTGCTGTTATTGCTGCTGTGGGCATTTGCAAGTTGCATTAAATATCTGAATGCCCATTTTTACTGCGGTTGAGTAGGTTGCTGTTTGAGTATGTTTATGGCCGTGAAAACATTGCTTTTATTCTTGTGGGGAAAAACGTTGCTCTTTTGGTTTCATGACAACTTCTCTCTTTCAGTTTTCACGTGCAAGTACATATATTTTTTATGATCATGATGCGAATGCACCACCAGATGGAGTTTATGATCTGTGTCTCATTCTGTCTTTAGTGCCTGTTACAGCCTGCTATTTTTCAGGTTAATGAGACATTGTGGAAATGTTGCTCCTTTGAATTTCATGACACCTTTTCTCTTTCAGTTTTCAGTGCAAGTACATGTTTTTGATGATCATGATGAGAATGCACCACCAGCTCACAAGTTCATAATACATGTCTCTGTTCTGCTTTTAATGACTTCTACAACCCACTCTTTTGTCAGGTTGAGGAGAGAGACATTGTGGAAACATGCTACCGTAAAGGCCTTGTCCGAGTTTTGACTGCCACATCAACTTTAGCTGCTGGAGTAAACTTGCCTGCCAGACGAGTTATATTCAGGCAACCTAGGATAGGTCGTGATTTCATTGATGGGACTCGCTATAGACAGATGGCTGGCCGTGCTGGTCGAACTGGAATAGACACAAAAGGAGAGAGTGTAAGCTATACAACCTACATTGGCATTTTAAGTTTGTAGCTATTCATTTATGCACTGAGAAATAATTCTTATTTTTTGACCTGCGGCCAAATTACAAGGTTTCTTCTGATACATATGTTTGAATACAGATACTTGTATGTAGGCCTGAAGAGGTAAAGAGGATAACAGGTATTGTTAGAAGTGATTGTCCCCCCTTGCAGTCATGCCTCTCAGAAGACAAAAATGGAATGACTCATGCAATTATGGAAGTTGTTGCTGGTGGGATCGTGCAAACTGCAAGTGATATTCATCGATATGTGAGATGTACGCTGCTTAACTCCACCAAATCTTTTGACGATGTCGTAAAGTCTGCTCAAGACTCTCTTCGTTGGTTATGCCATAAAAGGTTTGTTGAGTGGAACAATGACACCAAGATATACTCCACCACTCCACTTGGGCGAGCATCTTTTGGCAGTTCTCTCAATCCTGAGGAATCACTGGTAGGTTACTTTCTCTTGTATGTTTTCTTTATTTTTCATTAGGCGTTACCAACCATTGTTTATCACTACAGGTTGTGCTTGATGATCTTTCAAGGGCAAGAGAAGGTTTTGTTCTGGCATCTGATTTGCATTTAGTCTACTTGGTAACCCCCATAAATGTAGAAGTTGAACCTGACTGGGAGTTATACTACGAGAGGTTCATGCAACTGTCTTCTCTTGAGCAGGTACACATCTTCTGTTGCATCTGGAAAACTTGTTTCTGACATTTAATTTGATCGTGTGTACTATTTTCAAATTATACTTGTTTTCATTGGACACCAAGATAATTTTTGCAAGTCTATTTTCAAATAGCAACCTTGTCGTGATAACGACAATTGGTGCAAAGTATGTCAAAATCAAACATTTGTACACTAGCAATTCATTGTCACGTAGTGCACATCTATTTTATTTTTTGGATTGTTAATTTTTTTGGTAATCTTGAACGCAGTCAGTTGGCAACCGGGTTGGAGTAACAGAACCTTTCTTGATGCACATGGCTCATGGGGCAGCAATGCCTATTCGTGGAAGGCCCAAGAAAAACACTAGTGGAGGTTCTGGTGCAAACACTCTTATTAATGACCAGTCGCTTAGAGTATCTAAGCGCTTTTATGTGGCGCTGATGATATCAAGGCTGGCTCAGGTATAATTCAACTTCTAGTTGATTATTTACCAGATAACTTACTATTCCTGACATTGATCTATTGTATTCCCTCTCTTTCTCGTTTATAAGGCACACACGTATTTCTAGATCATCAATTGACCGACGAATTATGAGTTATATAGTATACTTTGCGTACTACGAGTATATAGTAGATACTTCGTTGGTTAAGCTGATGATCTTGGAATATGAGCGTGCCTTATAAACTGAAAGGAAGGGAGTGCTGGCCAAGTGATATGGCTTTAATGTTTTGGTGTCTTTTCACATTTACATATATAGTGTGATTAATATATGAAGTTTTAATGCATTTAATTTTTTCAATCTTCCAGGAGATTCCTGTCACAGATGTTTGTGAATCATTTAAAGTTGCTAGAGGTACGATTCAAGCCTTGCAGGAAAATGCTGGCAGGTTTGCTTCAATGGTTTCTGCCTTTTGTCAGAGACTTGGTTGGCAGGATTTAGAAGGTCTTGTTGCCAAGTTCCAAAACCGTGTCTCGTTTGGAGTTAGGGCAGAGATCGCAGAACTTACAACAATTCCATTCGTCAAGGTTTGTCATGTCACTATTAGATGACTTATCCAAGTACTGCCACTTGCGACTTGCATATTCTTACCTTATTGAGTCATTGTATGTATCATGGATGCAGGGCTCACGTGCAAGGGCTCTTTATAACTCTGGTTTGCGTACCCCTGTTACAATTGCTGAAGCATCTATTCCTGAAATTGCAAAAGCTCTTTTCGAGAATTCTTGGTCTGGTCAAGGTCGGTGCTCCATCTATACTTGAGCTTTTGCCTTCTAATATGTTTGATGTACCTTTTCATGTAACTTACTGGATCTTGTGTAAGCAGCAGTAGTGTATTACTGGTAAGTGGTGGTGTTGGTGGTAATAGCAGCAATAGCAGTAGTATTAAATCAGCAGCGGCAGTAGTAGTGGAACTCACAAATTACTATGGAACAAAGGACCTTTTGTCTTCTGGAGAAGGCCCGCACAAGTGCACATAGTTCGAATGTGCTGTTAAGTATTCCATATTAGCATTTACTTGCTCCATCTGCTTTTGTTTCCATCAGTAGTTACGTAGTTGCTTTTTGGTCAGTCTTTTATATCCATGATTTGGTTATTTTTTTGTGCATTTGCCTTCTCTTATGTCATTTTATTCAATTGATTAGATGATTCTGGGTTACGGCGAATGCAATTTGGTATAGCCAAGAAAATAAAAAATGGAGCTCGCAGAATTGTTCTTGAGGAGGCAGAAGCAGCCAGAGTAGCAGCATTCTCAGCTTTCAAATCACTTGGGGTAGAAGTTCCTCAGTTTACCACACCTCTGCTCCCAGCTAGTGAGGACTCTCCACCTCGAGATGTCATGGTATTTCCTGGTGCAGGTCATGCTAAGTGCCATGAGTCAGTTTTAGGGGCACATGTTGGCGATGAAAGAAACATCTGCTCTGATTATGTTCCTCAAAGGGCTTCTACAGAGATTGTAGGGGAGGATATGCACCCTGTTTCTACCATTCATATTAAAGAGAGCCAAGGAATAGCGAATAGTGTCAACATTGCTAGTATGCAAGAAGCATCACCTTTATCAACGTTGCCCAGCAGAAATGTGGCTGACAAAGGTCCTGTCAATGCACATAACTTCCCTGGAGGGTTCGATGGTTTCCTTGATCAGTGGTCTTCTGTTGATGAATTTTCTTTTGATCTTCATTTTGTTAAGAGATCAAGTAAACTATCTTTGACCATTTTTGAAATTCTTGGGTTAGCTGTTTGCTGGGAAAATTCACCCGTCTACTACTGCAATTTCCCGAAAGACCTAACCCCAACTGGTAGCAATGATTCTGTTGAACTGTGGGAAGGATTTAGGAAAAGATGGAGTAGAATAGTTGGCATTATGCAGCAAAAGAGTGTCAAGAAAACGACATGGAATTTGAAGAATCAGATTCAGGCACTTAAATCTCCCTGTGTTTCTTGTCAACGGCTTGCTAGGCTTCACCTCGACCCTAAAACATTGAACAATATTGAAGTCCTAGACAGCACATATGTGTTACTACCACCAATCTCTGTCTATAATGGGTTGGACATATGCTTGGTGGCATGGATTCTCTGGCCAGACGAGGAAAGCAAAACAGTGCCAAACCTCGAGAAGGTACAGTATTTTATTTTGTGACCCACAGTTCCTTTTATAATACATTTTTCCAGAAAAAAACTGATTTCTTTCAACTTCTCCAACAGCCAACCATTTCTAATTTTAATTTCGAGCTATTTCAAATGTTTTTCTGTCATCTAAATTCTGATTTATTTCTGATAAATAGTTAGTGAAGAGACGGCTACCAAGTGAGGCTGCAGCAGCAGCAAATCGGGATGGCAGATGGAGGAATCAGATGCACAAAGCAGCTCACAATGGTTGCTGTAGGCGTGCTGTGCAGACAAGAGCGCTGGGTTCTGTTTTGCTGAAGTTGCTTGTTTCTCAAAATCTCAGTGATTTGATTGAAACAGTTGAGGGTCCATTGGTATATTCTGCACCTTTGCCTAATGCAAATTGTTACGGAATGCTTTAATACCTCATTAAAAAATAAATGCTTTAGTACTAATGATATATTTATGGATAGGTAAATGTGCTTGCTGATATGGAATTATGGGGAATTGGTGCTGACATGGATGCATGTCTCCGTGCGAGGCATATTATAATAACAAGGCTGAAGGAGCTAGACAAAGAAGCATACAAATTAGCGGGCAAGAGTTTCTCACTAAATGCAAATGCTGACATCGCTGACATTCTTTTTACTCACTTAAAACTGCCAGTCCCAAAAGGGTGTGAGAAAGGGAAGTTGCATCCTAGCACTGACAAGCAGTGTCTAGACCATCTAAGGTAATGTTTATTATTTCTACATTGTTTGGGAGGTGAACATTTTTCATGCTTAGCACTCCCTCTGTAAAGGACTATAAGAGTGTTTAGATCACTACTTTAGACGGAGTAACTGTTATTCTGTTGATTCTTTTGTCAGTCTGAAGCAAATTTCTAAATCTGTTAAGGCTAAGACATTAGTCCCAACCTCAGAGGATTTTACATGATTTACACTATTAATTCAAATTACATATGAGTTGCCAATTGCTAGGGAGCATGCCAGTCTCTCTCTCACACAGGTCATGATAAACCATCGCTGTCATCTCACCAAGCTTCACTTCCCCTATTGCCGCTGCGTTCATTTGAGTTCCATCTAGGCCCGCGTCAGGCACCTTCTAAGTGAACGTCTTAGAAATCGGCACCAGTTGGTCAACAGCGATATCTTTATGCTCAGCACTACATCTTCTAAAAAACAGTTCAACCGATTGAGCTGTCACTGTCAGACTGGTGCGCTCATGAGGTGCAAGAAACACATGCCACACAATAAAAATGGAGAAAACTAGAATAATTGAGCTTCTTTCCACAAAGACACTCTATGAGATGCCATGTAATATCAGGGCATCAGCAGAGCAATCTCGAGAACTTGAAGATGCTTATGCTCAGACAAGCCACTCTGAGCACAAACACCTGTAAGCTTGTCTGGGAGAATCTTCTTTATTTTCTATCACATCTATTTGATTTTTTGGCACTTTGTCCTTGTTTCCTCAATCTTTCTTCAACATTCAGCTACTCAACTGTTGACAACAAAGTCGTGGCGAATGTGGACTAGAATAGCTCCAGCTGAACTTGTCAATTACTACCTCTGTATCAATATTTTCATACGGAGGAGTAGATCAGTATTTTTTGTTAAGTAGTTGATCAGTAATTTGTGAGGGCCTTATTTAGTTTTTTTAAATAGTGTATTTTCTTCTTTTTTCTTCAGGGATCTACACCCAATCGTCTCAGTAATTAAGGAACATAGAACATTGGCCAAACTGTTGAATGGCACATTGGGGTCCATTTGTTCACGGGCTAAGTTGTGCATCCAATCCCAAAGGTACATCATACATGGAAATTGGCTTCAGACATCAACTGCTACTGGCCGTCTATCAATGGAAGAGCCAAATCTCCAGGTTATTCACCTTTTATCCTTATGTTTCATTTGGTTTGATATTCATATATAGTTACCAATAACTGTCTGAATTATTATTTGCAGAGTGTTGAGCACATGGTGGATTTCACAACAAGAAAGAACGATAAAGATTTCACAAGCATGTCAATGGTTGATCATCATGAAATCAATGCCCGTGAATTTTTTGTTCCCACTCAAGTATTGCTCGTTTCAACCATTGTTTGCCTTTTGAATATTCCTAAAACAGCTATGATGATAATTTCATGGCCTCTCTCTTTCTTTTAATAGGAAAACTGGTTGTTGGTAACTGCCGATTACTCCCAGATAGAGCTGCGTTTTATGGCGCATTTTTCTAAAGATCCTGTATTGATCGAGCTTCTAAGTAAACCAGATGTTGATGTGTTTACTATGATTGCCTCAAGATGGAGTGGCAAAGAAGAGTCTTTGGTCTCTTCTAAGGACCGAGATAACACAAAGAGATTTATTTATGGCATCCTTTATGGAATGGGCGCCAACTCCCTTGCAGAACAACTTGAATGCAGCCCAGCGGAAGCTGCACAGAAAATTCAGAGTTTCAAGAGATTCTTTCCAGGCGTTTCTTCGTGGCTACAACAAGCTGTGGCATCATGTCGCCAAAAAGGGTGAGTTTTCTTTTCAGTAGCCATTTCTCCTCATAATTTCTAATATGCGTTGTCTTCCTTGATGCTGGTTCGGAATTGTTCATTAGGTCTATGAAAACATTATTAGTCTAAACATTTCTATTAATCATTCACATGTATCTCTTGATTGTTTCTCCAACATTAGCATACTTTCCATTATAACTTTGGTTGATATTTTAAATATAAACTTCAAAGGTTCCTTGAAGTCATCTGATATTGCATGTTGTTATGCTAACCCCTTTCCATACATATATTAAATCACATTATTGTCTATCTTATATTGGGAATACCATTTCTTATCTCAAAGATAGGGTAGTCTGACACTACAATAATTTAGTTCTATCCGGGATTCAAGAAAGTGCTTCTTTGCCTGGTTTGCTCTTTCAAAACTACTTCGTGATTTAAAGCTTGAAATATACACTAGAGGCATTTTTGAACATTTTGAAGAAGGACCCATTTGTTTAGGAGAAAACCAGCAGCAATCCAGCGGTACTGGCTGCTGGTTTTCTGACCCCTGGTTCTATCCAACATCAATGACAAATGAGCCTTTTCAACATATATCCGCATTCACATGCGTCACCCTATTATGGAATATGTATTCTCCACTCCACTTTTTTTTAGTACCACCGCATCAAAGCTTACTCAAGGTAACTTCAAAATTATAATATCTTACAGATACATTGAGACCTTGATGGGACGGAGACGTTTTCTTTCAAAAATTACCGCTGGAAACAGCAGAGAGAAAGCTCAAGCACAGAGACAAGCAGTTAATTCTATTTGCCAGGTTAGCAAACGTTTGTCCTGCTTTTGTTGCTAGTTTCATTGTATTAATGTATTATTATATGCAGGGTTCTGCTGCTGATATTATCAAGGTGGCTATGCTTAAGGTTCATTCTGTAATTACCAATGGGAGTAACACAGTTGATTCCATGGATGGGCTTATGCAAAACTTTTCACAAATCAGAGGGCGGTGTCACCTTCTTTTGCAGGTATTTTACAACGTGGTCATCACCCATTTTTCTCGCTTTCTGTTTATTTATTTTTTAAATATAGATAGCTTAGAGTTATGTTTTGCATTTTGTAGGTGCATGATGAACTTGTGCTTGAAGTTGACCCGTCTATGGTAGCAGACGCTGTAAATCTGCTACAGATAAGCATGGAAACTGCAGCTTCACTCTTGGGTATCATTTTTATGCTGAACTGAATGGTATCGGTCGATTTTCATTTCAAAGCTGAAAACTGAATTGCTGTTTGTTTCTTGCCCAGTACCTTTACGTGCTAAAGTAAAGGTTGGAAAAACTTGGGGTTCTCTTCAGCCTTTCCGGCCAGAGCCTTGATGGTGAATGCCACTTCACAGTACCCAGGAAATCACATTTTTCATCTTCAAGACCAATAGCCATTGCCATCATAAAGCTGGGTTAGTTCTAACTTCTCTGAAGCAACATTTGATCTACCGTTAATGCTTCTCTGATGCCACGTTTGATCTACCACATAGATTACATGCCTTACTGCGCACGTTTTCTATTTGGTTTGATGAAATTAATTCGCCTTTGGTCTCTTTTGGGTGTCTCTGGAACTAGGATTCAATCAGGTCATGATGCTTTCTGGTCTCTATCAGATGGGCCCATGGTTGCTTTGTGTCTTTTGATATGGTATCAAATCATGACCTGTGATGCGTTGTGGCATATGAAGGCGATTATTCCATCACCAATCAACTCAGAGATTACAACTGGCAAGAGGTCATTTTTTCGAGAGCATACCTGGCAAGAGGACACGATGAGTGTGCATGCAGTTCCTCAAATTTCTTTGAGGATATCACCGAGCAAGCTTGTACATATTTTATGAATGCATTGCCTGAAGCTTAGGGCATCTTGTTTGCTGGGAAATTTGGAGAGCGGAATCTACACATTTTCGACATGGAAGGGAAGGGCTCCCCATCCCGAGCCATCCATCACCACAGATGAGGCCACCCACAGGAACCAACCTGGTGGCTCCATTCTCTGGCCGAGTGCGTTTGCACCAGTGTTTGTACAGTTGTTCCTCATGGTGTAGGCATCCAGTGTCTACCTTTTGTCTTCCCCTTCCTTTTCTCTTTTGTTCGGTTTGCTGTTGTGCTTGGCCATCCTGGCTAAGATCAATGGAATCTTAGCAGCTCTCCTGCTGACATAAAAAGAATGTAGCGATAGAAAAAAGGATGTACATATCATGCAACTGAACTGATGATAAAAAAAAAGTTAGGGCAGAGCAACAATGTTTTTGATGCTTGCATATTGCCCCCTGTAGAAAATCAATGTGTGCATAATTGTAATTGCAATGATGTTACCTGTGTTCACTGAATGATATACAGGGGTGTATAAGGTTTGAGCCCAGCTCATATATGGTGGACCTGGGTTTTGGTCATTTTAACTCGTCGAATATCTGGTTCATCTTGTCGGTTGTTCAACAAGGTATGTGCAATATTGCTGGTTTACTTGCAATATTTTTACCGTGTTGTCTGCTTACAATAGCGAGTAACATTTTTGGTTTGCGTTGGTTTATGTTAGTGACAAGGACAGTATGACTCCTAAGACTGGTTGATTTGGCGAAATTTGGTCAATGTCTTCACTAGCCCCTGCCCACCATCATCCTTTTGTAGTTGGAGCATCAGCCATTGTATAGAGGCTGCACCAATTAATTCAGATCAGAGGAAGTAGTATTATTGCCCCCTTGACAGAGTAGTTGTAAGTTGCAAGTTGATTAATTGCAACAGGAGCCACAAAGTCAGCTAAAAACAAAACAAAATCAAAATTTGTGAGTTGTAAGTTGTAACCAGCAGAGCATCCCATGGTTCCATAATGCAAAAACCAGCTCATCACACAACAGAGCACGTGGCATGCAATCAGCACAAACGGGGACCAAAAGGCAACAACACAACTGCTAGCTGCTGGCCAGCCGCTCCATCTATCTCTCCCAACAGCTGATAATTTAACCCTAACCAAACAATAGCCAGCGAAGCGGCCAACCAGACCAGCCAAGCATTGGCCGGCCGGCCAGAAGGATTACAGCTACAAGCCTTTGTTTCCAAGCCAAAGTCTCAGTCTCCAACTCCAAGTACTACTACTATATATAACCCCCCAAATGATCTCTAATCCTCCATCGAAGATCACAAGCCTGACAACATCTCCAGTTCCCTCCCAGCAACAGTCATCTTTGCTACTAGTTCATTGCAGCAACGCCAGCCGAGGAAGCAAATGGCGGTTACTCTGAAGCTCAGGATCCTCGCCGTGGCGGCAGCCGCCGCCGTCATGGTCGGCACGGTCTCCGCAGCCGATGGACCAGCTCCAGCACCGGCCTCTGGCGCGTCGTCTGCCGCCCCGGCTGTCGCCATGGCGTCCCTCACCGCGCTCGTCTTCGGCTACTTCTTCTGAGGCCATGTACTCGTGCGCGCAGTTATTTGGGATTTTTCTTTGGTTCGTCTCGTGTTCATACATGATGAGTACACATTGTAAATTTACATGTTCTTTTCTATTTCTAATAGAAAAATTGTTGGGTACACACATTTGTTTATTTCATAAAGGATGCTTTTTATAATGTAAGATGAAAGGGATACAAACACAATATGTCTACCCTTAAAAAACCAACACAATATGTACACACACCATCCTAATCCTATTCATGTTCTCTCTTCTCTCTCTCCCACTCCCACTACTGCTCACACCTGCCTCTGCATTATTAGTATACACACAATTAATACCTACACACAAACAAATGGTCACAACAGTAAATATATAGCAAAGTCATATAGGATAGATGCAATGTGTAGGCGAACCAACCTGTGGTTGGATGGTTAGAGGGACAATGGTATACCTAACCCATCAGGGTTCAAGTCCTGGTGCTCGCATTGTTCCTGAATTTATTTCAGGATTTCCGGCGATGCGCTTTCAGTGGGAGAAGACGTTCCCGTCGACGAAGGTGGTGCAAATGCACACAACCCAACAAAGTCACACAATCCAGACATGGACATAATAACCACACCAACTGAAAACCGTCCACAACCCAAGCAAGCAGCCCAGCCGTCAAGAGCTATCTACGTAGCCAAGAACATTCGTCAACGCAGCAATGGCGTAGTTCATAGATCAACTGGGAGAGAGGACGGTACCGCCAAGATTTCACACTAGAAACTGTTGGAGTATAATGTCCGGCCCTCTTCCATACTTAACGCATTATATTATAAAAGAAGACTCCGCAGGCTACATCGATCCCATGTCTAAGAACTAAATAAGGCTAGACGTGAGGGGGAGTGTTGAAATATATTGCCTTTGGGTGAACTGGTTAGGTGTATAAACTTACAACCAAGAGTTTCAGGGTTCAAAACCCAGTGAACGCAATAAATAATTGCACCGCTTCCGCTGCCCACGTCATAAACTCCAAAGGAGTATAGACGTGAGGGGGAGTGTTGGAGTATAATGTTCGGCCCTCTCCCATAGTTTGGGCTTTTAGATGAATTGACTGGAGTATGAATTCAATAGAGACTCTGAGGCGTAAATCTGGACATCTAGTTCTAACTGATCGGTTCTTTATTTTACTTTGTTGGATATGTTGGATTTATTCTTCCAATTTTCAATTTGTCGACAATGGTGCCTAGATTTGTCGAGCGGCCGCACAACGTGAGTTCTTTGCTTTAGAGGGAGTAAATTGCAGAAAATCATCATTTTGAAGGCTAGGTTAGCATAAAACATTATATTGCTACATAATTTTTTGCAGAAAACACTCCACCTTGTGTAATTTTCTTGCAAAAATCACTAATCGATGGATCTGGCTCAGTTAAGTGAGTTTATGACAGGTTAGTCCGCTTTTTGCATAGCGTAACCAGCCGTCCCGACCGCTGTTAGAGCAGTAGACGGCACCGTTCGGGCCAAATCCATTTCTCGTGGTCGTCGGCCTGAGCTGGGTGGGATGTATGTTGCATGGTCGTCGGCTTGAGCCTGCCGCCTCGCCCGTGCTCTTGGATGGGCTCTGGGAGAAGGCCACCAGTGCACGCGCGTAGTCACGGAGAACGAGGCCAACGGCAGCCGGCTCTGCACCATCTCCAGCACGTCGTCCGGGAGCAACATCGGGGACGACGTCAATCCCTTCGCCACTGCATCATCCTCAACCTCCAGCGAGTGACTGAGCCGCGCGACGGCGGCCGTGGAGTGCTTCTTCCGCCGGCCCGCACCAGAGGGATGGGGATGGGTCCCCCAGATCTGGCGCCGGGCAGTGGGGGGAGACCGAGGCCACTCGGATCTGACGCCGTCCTCCACCTCACCGCACTCAGTGAGGTCGCGTCCCCGTCCACAAGCGCGCTCTCGAAGCAGTGGTGCGGGCTACGGTGCTCCTCGGGTGCCATGAACCTGCGTGCGTCCCCGAGCCAAGGTTCGAGTTCATGGGTGACGAACAGAGCACGAACCACATATCGTTCTTCCTTTTCTTTTTTCTTCCAATCTTCCAATGACAGGCGGACCCCATACGCCCACACATGATTATAACGTTCCCAGACGTTGCCGTTCCAAGTGAGATGTTAAGCGGTGCCACATCAGCCTGACTGGCAGGCCCCAACTATCATAAACATGCTCAATCGAGCCTAATCTATCAATTAGTGTTATTTACAAAAGATTACTCTACATATGATGTTTTCTGTAAAAGAATTATATGTAGTGTTTTCTGGTAACCTAACCTTTAAAGTGATGGTTTCTTACAATTTACTCCTTCAAAGAAGACCAAGATGGAATTCAACCTAAATTTGAAACGACCGCCATAGAAATATAAATTGTATGCAGCAACCAAGTAAATGCAAATATAAGTATATAACACTGATATAGTACGCTGAGTTCCTCAAATCAAATAAGTAATGTGTTCGCTGCCGCTGGTTGACACTCGATCCTGAATATTTTTTGTCATTTGTCAGCCCCGAAATTTTCATTAGCTCAGCTCTCAATAGCTAAAATTTCATACTAATATTTTGCGTAGGTATTTTCTGGGTTGCCAGTTCCACTTGCTATACTTACGCCAAAAATTAGTCCTGCTCATACTAAAAGTGTTTCTCACAATCTTTCTAAGTGGTAAGTACACAACTGAAAAAAAATGATCCCCCAACCTAGAAGATTTTGTATTAATGGTCATTTTGCAAGAACGCTGAGAGGATTTTGCAGTACGAAAATCCAAAACAAAAACGACCTAACAAAGAGGAAACCTATAAACGAAAATCTGAATAAAATACAAAGAACAGTATAAAAAAATTACCAGCACCGAGCGGAGTGCTGTTTTTGCAATAATGCAGAGAAGATTTTGCAACAATGGTCATTTTCGCAGTCTAGGGAAATTTTCGAGCAGAGTAAAGAGTACGGTTATTTACTATGCAGGAGCTCAAGGGCGTGTTTGGTTACATTGCCAATCCAGCCTGGCCCGGCGAGCCTGGCTCTAGTGAGCCGGTTTGAGGGAATGCAGGCAAAAAAACCCCAGATAGTTTGGTTGCCTGCACGTACCTAGTTGCATGAGACAACCATTTTTGACCTGGCGTTTGGTTGCCCGCATTACATTAGGCGCACATATGACATGGTGTTTGGTTGCAACCTGCATAAGGTGTTGTCACCACTTCTAACTAGTGGTGAGCTTACCACACACAATCTGAATATGTAGTGCCAGCTAGTTAAACAAATGACAGTTCATCCTAACTACTATCAAATGACAGTTCAAATTATTAAGAGCCATTGGCTAAATAGGGGATAGTTTATCGGTGTTGCTGCTACCAGATCTTCCTTTTCCCCTTCCCCTTCTTCTGCTTCTGCTACTGCTTCTTCTTCTTCTTCCATCTTCTTCAAATCCTGCACTGACCACTATTAAGCCACATTGCCTCTGCCCACTCCAACCTTTTATTCTTCCAAGCGTCATTGTCAAATGCCTCCACACCATGGCCGGAGCTAACAACATCGTCAGGCTCGACCTCTTCCTCCTCAGGCACGTGTTCATCAAAGCCCCACTGGAGGATCCAGTTATGCAGAATGCAACAAGCAAGAACAAGCTTAATCTGAGTGGAGTATGGGTGAAAATGGCTTCTGATCCAGGATCTTAAACCTATTCTTCAGAGCTCCAAATGCCCTCTCAACAGTTACTCTAAGGCTAGAGTGTCTGAGATTAAACAGCTCCTGTGCAGTCCTGCTGGAATTTTGTCTATTTTGGGCCTAGCCCAATAGCAGTTTCAGAAATTCCTAATAAATCCTAGAGGCCCACGCAGCCCATTTGTGCAAGGCAAGAGGTGGAACTAAAGTTTAGTCTCACATTGCTAGTTTAGAGGGAGTTGGACCTCTTTATAAGGGAGGTTCTTTCCCCACATGTATGAGCATGAGAACAAGAGGGACATCCACGCGCGCTCCTCCTCCGCCGCCCGCCTCGCCATGCCACGCCTCGTCACGACGCGCCGCGGGTTGCGGGAACGAGCCGATGTCTAAATTTTTGCCACGCACGACTGGTATACGAACGGTCACACAGGAGCTGAAACGTTTTGCTGTAGTGGAGACTGAATACGAACGGCGCACCTCTTCGCGTTCTGCCTGTTCGCTTTGTCTCCCTCCGTTGCTTCACCTCCCACCGCAGCCTGTTCGCGTCCTTCTCCTATGCCTATATAAGAGAGGTTGCTCCTCTCCAGAGAGACACACCAGAAGATCCTCTTCCTCTCGCCACAAAGTTCCTGAGCACTGCGCTGCTGCTACGATCTTCCCCATCCCGACTTGCGGCGTGCACCGCAGGTGTAAGCCTCCGAAACCGCACCTTTTGAGTCCTGTACGGGAGAAGGGTGATAAGGTTTTTGGGGAGCGCTCTGCGCGACTACTCGTCATGGACGCTCCGGACTCCGACGACTACTTCCCCGACGACGACTTCTTCCCCAACGTCGACAACCTCCTCGACGACATGGCTGGCGAGGATGTCGATCCCAAATCCAGTACTGCTGCTGCTGTCCCGTATGTGATCTTCTCCTTTCTGTTCGAGGTTCTGCTACAGTACCTTGTTCTGGTGTTTGCCCTAGACATATTAGGTTCTACATCATATATGCAACTACCTCTACTGTCTGCTCTAGATTTGCTAGGCTACAGTTCATATTTATATATGCCTTTTACCTTCTCTCTGTCAGAACGCATGACTTATTTTATCTCTACTATATTAGTCATGCTTTATCTAGTTTTTCTGTTAATAAAATCATTTGGTAAATTGCTCATATTTCCAACAATCCAAAAACCTTATTATAGGCAATTTACCCCAAGTGGTTTTGCTGCTTCCATGAGACCTCCTATATTTGAGGGTATCCACTATAAGAGGTGGCGCGTGAGAGCAGTCTTATGGTTCCAAACCATGAGTTGCTATGACGCCACTCTTGGCAAACCTGAAGGAGAGCTTGATGCTCAACAGGCACAAGCTTTTCAGAAAATGGATACTCTGTTTAAGGCTGCTCTCTTGAGTGTTCTTGGTGAGAACATAGTTGATGCTTATGCGTCAATTGATAATGGAAAAGATATGTGGGATGCACTCGAGGCCAAGTTTGGGGTCTCGGATACTAGCACTGAGCTGTACATCATGGAGCAATTCTATGATTACAGGATGACGGAAGAGCGCTCCGTGGTTGAGCAAGCTCATTAGATACAGTCATTTGCTAGAGAACTTGAGCACTTCAGTTGTATGCTACCGGACAAGTTTGTTGCCGGAGGTATCATCACTGAGCTTCCTCCTTCGTGGAGGAACTTTGCTACCTTACTGAAACATAAGAGACAAGAGTTTTCCGTCCTGGATCTCATTGGCACTCTTGATGTGGAAGAAAAGGCGAGAGCAAAGGACACACGTGCTCGAGGTATTGAGGGAGGATCTAGTGCCAATCTGGTATAGAAGAAGAACTTCCAGCCCCACAAGTTCAACAACAAGGGCAAGTTTGATGGTAAAGCAAAGTTTGACGGGAAGAACAAGGCTGTGCAACACATGAACTTCAAGAGGAAGAATGACAAGAAGAAAGATGTCTGTCATGTGTGTGGGGATCCTGATCATTGGGCTCCTAGTTGCCCTAATCGCTATGACAAGCGTCATCCTGGAAAAGGCGGCAAGACCGCTAATGTTGTCATTGGAGACACTGACATAAAGGATGCTGGGTATGGTATATTTCCCACTATTCTTTCAGTATGTCATTCTCCTGATTGGTTGATTGACACGGGTGCTAATGTGCATGTATGCGGTGATATTTCCATGTTTTCGTCTTATCAGACCGCAGGGACTTCAACCGTGCTGATGGGCAACGGTTCAAGTGCTTCTGTTCGTGGTGTTGGCACGGTCGATCTGAAGTTTACTTCGGGGAAGATCGTGCGGCTGAAGAACGTGCATTATGTCCCCTCCGTCAATAAAAATCTTGTTAGCGGATCTCTTCTGTGTAGAGATGGCTACAAGCTTGTCTTTGAGTCAAATAAATTTGTAATATCCAAGTATGGAACCTTTGTTGGTAAAGGCTATGAGTCAGGAGGCCTGTTTCGTTTATCCTTATTAGATGTTTGCAATAAAGTTGTTAATCATGTTTGCAACAATAGTGAATCAAATGTGTGGCATTCACGTCTTTGTCATGTTAACTTTGGTTGCATGTCGCGACTAGCAAAGTTGAACTTAATCCCTAGTTTCACCACTGTCAAGGGATCTAAGTGTCAAGTGTGTGTGCAAGCTAAGCAACCTCGTAAGTCTCACACGACTGCGGAAACGAGAAATCTTGCACCACTAGAGCTCATACATTCAGATCTATGTGAAATGAATGGTATTTTGACAAAAGGTGGAAATAAATATTTCATAACGTTAATTGATGACTCCACTAGATACTGCCGTGTGTATCTTCTGAAATCTAAGGATGAGGCTTTGAACTTTTTCAAGATTTATAAAGCTGAAGTGGAAAACCAACTTGATCGAAAAATCAAGAGGCTTAGGTCCGACCGTGGTGGAGAGTATTTTTCCAATGAATTTGATGCTTTTTGTGCGGAACATGGTATAATCCATGAGAGGACGCCTCCCTACTCACCTCAGTCAAATGGGGTGGCCGAAAGAAAGAACCGTACTCTAACTGATTTGGTTAACGCCATGTTAGACACATCGGGTCTCTCTAAGGCATGGTGGGGGGAGGCGATATTGACAACATGTCATGTCCTAAACCGAGTCCCCACAAAGAACAACGAGATAACTCCATTCGAGGAATGGGAGAAGAAAAGGTTAAAACTCTCTTATCTGCGAACATGGGGTTGTTTGGCGAAAGTCAATGTTCCAATTCCAAAGAAGCGGAAGCTTGGACCAAAGACTCTGGATTGTGTTTTCCTGGGATATGCTTTTCATAGCATTGGCTATAGATTCTTGGTTGTAAAATCTGAGGTACCTAACATGCATGTCGGTACGATCATGGAGTCGAATGATGCGACTTTCTTTGAAGATATTTTTCCCATGAAGGATATGGCTACCTCATCTAATCAGGAGATGCCTAGTTCATCGAATCAGGAACCAGTTACAATTACCGAACCTGCCATTTCGATGGAACACTTTGAAAGTTCTGTGGAGGAGAACAATGAAGTTCCTACTAGGAGCAAGAGACAGAGAACTGCAAAGTCCTTTGGTGATGATTTTCTTGTGTACCTCATAGATGACACTCCCAGTTCTATTTCAGAGGCATATGCATCTGAAGATGCTGACTACTGGAAGGAAGCGGTTCGTAGCGAGATGGATTCCATCTTGGCGAATGAAACTTGGGAGATAACTGATTATCCTTATGGGTGCAAACCTATAGGATGCAAATGGGTATTCAAGAAGAAGCTTAGGCCTGATGGTACTATTGAAAAGTACAAGGCTCGGCTCGTGGCTAAGGGTTATACCCAAAAGGAAGGTGAAGACTTCTTTGATACTTACTCACCTGTAGCTCGACTGACCACTATTCGAGTTCTACTTTCACTAGCTGCCTCACATGGTCTTCTCGTTCATCAAATGGATGTTAAGACTGCTTTCCTAAATGGAGAGTTGGACGAGGAAATTTATATGGAACAACCAGATGGGTTTGTACTAGATGGTCAGGAAGGAAAAGTGTGCAAGTTGCTGAAGTCTTTGTACGGACTTAAGAAAGCACCCAAACAGTGGCATGAGAAGTTTGAAAGAACTTTAACAGCTGCAGGCTTTGTTGTGAACGAAGCTGACAAATGTGTGTACTATCGCCATGGTGGGGGCAAGGGGGTTATTCTTTGCTTGTATGTTGATGACATACTGATTTTCGGAACAAATCTGAATGTTATTAAGGAGGTCAAGGATTTCCTATCTCGTTGTTTTGAGATGAAGGATTTAGGAGTGGCTGATGTCATTCTGAACATCAAGTTGTTGAGAGACAATGATGGTGGGATTACATCGCTTCAATCTCACTATGTGGAAAAGATCTTGAGTCGCTTTGGCTATAGTGACTGCAAGCCTTCTCCAACACCATATGATGCTAGCGTGCTACTTCGAAAGAATCGAAGAATTGCTAGAGATCAATTGAAATATTCTCAGATTATTGGCTCGCTTATGTACTTAGCCAGTGCTACAAGACCTGACATCTCTTTTGCTGTTAGCAAACTGAGTCGGTTTGTCTCAAAACCAGGAGATGTGCATTGGAAAGCTCTAGAAAGAGTTTTGCGTTATTTGAAAGGCACTGCTAATTATGGAATTCACTACACTGGGCACCCAAAGGTGCTTGAAGGGTATAGTGACTCAAACTGGATCTGAGATGCTGATGAGATAAAGGCCACGAGCGGATATGTATTCACTCATGGAGGTGGCGCTGTTTCTTGGAAGTCTTGCAAGCAGACCATCTTAACGAGGTCAACAATGGAAGCAGAACTCACATCACTAGATACAGCTACGGTCGAAGCAGATTGGCTTCGCCGGCTCTTGAATGACTGGCCGGTTGTTGAGAAACCTGTACCGGGTATTCTTATGAACTACGACAATCAAACTGTGATCACGAAAGTGAGCAGCTCAAAGGATAACATGAAGTAATCAAGACACGTTCAGAGAAGGTTAAAGTCTGTCAGGAAAATGAGAAACTCCGGAGTTATTGCATTGGATTATATCCAAACGTCTAAAAATCTTGCAGATCCTTTTACTAAGGTCTATCACATAATGTGATAGATAATGCATCGAGGGAGATGGGTATGAGACCCACAATATGAGTTGTTCACAGTGGTAACCTATTCTTTGTGATCGGAGATCCCGTGAATTAGATGTGGAAGACAAGCTGTTGATCAACTGAGAGGAGAGTATCCTTACTATATACCACTCCATAAAGATGCAATACTCTCCTAAAACTGCATGGCAGGTTGATGTATATCCTAATGTGTTCTAAGTGGCTCATTTAAGCAGAGATTGTTGGGGAACGTAGTAATTTCAAAAAAATTCCTACGCACACGCAAGATCATGGTGATGCATAGCAACGAGAGGGGAGAGTGTTGTCCACGTACCCTCGTAGACCGAAAGCGGAAGCGTTAACACAACGCGGTTGATGTAGTCGTACGTCTTCACGATCCGACCGATCAAGTACCGAACGCACGACACCTCCGAGTTCAACACATGTTCAGCTCGATGACGTCCCTCGAACTCCGATCAGCCGAGTGTTGAGGGGGAGTTTCGTCAGCATGACGGCGTGGTGACGATGATGATGTTCTACCGACGCAGGGCTTCGCCTAAGCACCGCTACGATATTATCGAGGTGTAATATGGTGGAGGGGGGCACCGCACACGACTAAGAGATCAATGATCAATTGTTGTGTCTTTGGGGTGCCCCCTGCCCCCGTATATAAATGATCAAAGGGGGGAAGGTGCGGCCAGCCTTGGGGCGCGCCAGGAGGAGTCCTACTCCCACCGGGAGTAGGACTCCCCCCTTTTCCTAGTTGGATTAGGACTTGGTAGGGGGGAAAGAGGAGAGGGAGATAAAGGAAGGGGGGGCGCCGCCCCCTTCTCCTTGTCCTATTTGGACTAGGGGGGAGGGGCGCGCGGCCCAGCCCTAGCCGCCTCTCCTCTCTTCCACCTAGGCCCACTAAGGCCCATTATGTTGCCGGGGGGTTCCGGTAACCTCCCGGTACTCCGGTAAAATCCCGATTTCACCCGGAACACTTCCGATATCCAAACATAGGCTTCCAATATATCAATCTTCATGTCTCGACCATTTCGAGACTCCTCGTCATGTCCGTGATCACATCCGGGACTCCAAACAACCTTCGGTACATCAAAACATATAAACTCATAATATAACTGTCATCGAAACGTTAAGTGTGCGGACCCTATGGGTTCGAGAACTATGTAGACATGACCGAGACACGTCTCCGGTCAATAACCAATAGCGGAACCTGGATGCTCATATTGGCTCCCACATATTCTACGAAGATCTTTATCGGTCAGACCGCATAACAACATAAGTTGTTCCCTTTGTCATCGGTATGTTACTTGCCCGAGATTCGATCGTCGGTATCTCAATACCTAGTTCAATCTCATTACCAGCAAGTCTCTTTACTCGTTCCGTAATACATCATCTCGCAACAAACTCATTAGTTGCAATGCTTGCAAGGCTTAAGTGATGTGCATTACCGAGAGGGCCCAGAGATACCTCTCCGACAATCGGAGTGACAAATCCTAATCTCGAAATACGCCAACCCAACAAGTACCTTTGGAGACACCTGTAGAGCACCTTTATAATCACCCAGTTACGTTGTGACGTTTGGTAGCACACAAAGTGTTCCTCCGGTAAACGGGAGTTACATAATCTCATAGTCATAGGAACATGTATAAGTCATGAAGAAAGCAATAGCAACATACTAAACGATCGAGTGCTAAGCTAACGGAATGGGTCAAGTCAATCACATCATTCTCCTAATGATGTGATCCCGTTAATCAAATGACAACTCATGTCAATGGCTAGGAAACATAACCATCTTTGATCAACGAGCTAGTCAAGTAGAGGCATACTAGTGACACTCTGTTTGTCTATGTATTCACACAAGTATTATGTTTCCGGTTAATACAATTCTAGCATGAATAATAAACATTTATCATGATATAAGGAAATAAATAATAACTTTATTATTGCCTCTAGGGCATATTTCCTTCAGTCTCCCACTTGCAGTAGAGTCAATAATCTAGTTCACATCGCCATGTGATTTAACATCAATAGTTCACATCACCATGTGATTAACACCCATAGTTCACATCGTCATGTGACCAACACCCAAAGGGTTTACTAGAGTCAATAATCTAGTTCACATCGCTATGTGATTAACACCCAAAGAGTACTAAGGTCTGATCATGTTTTGCTTGTGAGATAATTTTAGTCAACGGGTCTGTCACATTCAGATCCGTAAGTATTTGCAAATTTCTATGTCTACAATGCTCTGCGCGGAGCTACTCTAGCTAATTGCTCCCACTTTCAATATGTATCTAGACCGAGACTTAGAGTCATCTAGATTAGTGTCAAAACTTGCATCGATGTAACCCTTTGCGACGAACCTTTTGTCACTTCCATAATCGAGAAACATATCCTTATTCCACTAAGGATAATTTTGACCGCTGTCCAGTGATCTACTCCTAGATCACTATTGTACTCCCTTGCCAAAATCAGTGTAGGGTATACAATAGATGTGGTACACAGCATGGCATACTTTATAGAACCTATGGCTGAGGCATAGGGAATGACTTTCATTATCTTTCTACCTTCTGCCGTGGTCGGGCTTTGAGTCTTACTCAATTTCACACCTTGTAACATAGGCAAGAACTCTTTCTTTGACTGTTCCATTTTAAACTACTTCAAAATCTTGTCAAGGTATGTACTCATTGAAAAACTTATCAAGCGTCTTGATCTATCTCTATAGATATTGATGCTCAATATGTAAGCAGCTTCACCGAGGTCTTTCTTTGAAAAACTCCTTTCAAGCACTCCTTTATGCTTTGCAGAATAATTCTGCATTATTTCCGATCAACAATATGTCATTCACATATACTTATCAAAAATGCTGTAGTGCTCCCACTCACTTTCTTGTAAATACAGGCTTCACCACAAGTCTGTATAAAACTATATCCTTTGATCAACGTATCAAAGCGTATATTCCAACTCCGAGATGCTTGCACTAGTCCATAGATGGATCGCTGGAGCTTGCATATTTTGTTAGCACCTTTAGGATTGACAAAACCTTCTGGTTGCATCATATACAACTCTTCTTTAATAAATCCATTAAGGAATGCAGTTTTGTTTATCCATTTGCCATATTTCATAAAATGCGGCAATTGCTAACATGATTCGGACAAACTTAAGCATAGATACGAGTGAGAAACTCTCATCGTAGTCAACACCTTGAACTTGTCGAAAACCTTTTGCGACAATTCTAGCTTTGTAGATAGTAACACTACTATCATCGTCCGTCTTCCTCTTGAAGATCCATTTATTTTCTATGGCTTGCCGATCACCGGGCAAGTCAACCAAAGTCCACACTTTGTTATCATACATGGATCCCATCTCAGATTTCATGGCCTCAAGCCATTTTGCGGAATCTGGGCTCATCATCACTTCCTCATAGTTCGTAGGTTCTTCATGGTCAAGTAACATGACCTCCAGAACTGGATTACCGCACCACTCTGGTGCGGATTTCATTCTGGTTGACCTACGAGGTTCGGTAGTAACTTGATCTGAAGTTCCATGATCATCATCATTAACTTCCTCACTAATTGGTGTAGGCGTCACAGGAACTGGTTTCTGTGATGAACTATTTTCCAATAAGGAGCAGGTATAGTTACCTCATCAAGTTCTACTTTCCTCCCACTCACTTCTTTCGAGAGAAACTCCTTCTCTAGAAAGGATCCATTCTTAGCAACGAATGTCTTGCCTTCGGATCTATGATAGAAGGTGTACCCAACAGTCTCCTTTGGGTATCCTATGAAGACATATTTCTCCAATTTGGGTTTGAGCTTATCAGGATGAAACTTTTCATATAAGCATCACAACCCCAAACTTTAAGAAACGACAACTTTGGTTTCTTGCCAAACCACAGTTCATATTGTGTCGTCTCAACGGACTTAGACGGTGCCCTTTTTAACGTGAATGCAGCTGTCTTTAATGCATAACCCCAAAACGATAGTGGTAAATCGGTAAGAGACATCATAGATTGCACCATATCTAATAAAGTACGGTTACGATGTTCGGACACACCATTACACTGTGGTGTTCCAGGTGGCATGAGGAGTGAAACTATTTCACATTGTTTTAACTGAAGACCAAACTCGTAACTCAAATACTCTTCTCCACGATCAGATCGTAGAAACATTATTTTCTTGTTGCGATGATTTTCCACTTCACTATGAAATTATATGAACTTTTCAAATGTTTCACACTTCTGTTTCATTAAGTAGATATACCCATATCTGCTCAAATCATCTGTGAAGGTTAGAAAATAATGATACCCGCTACGAGCCTCAATATTCATCGGACCACATACATCAGTATGTATGATTTCCAACAAATCTGTTGCTTGCTCCATTGTTCCGGAGAACGGCGTTTTAGTCATCTTGCCCAAGAGGCATGGTTCGCAAGTATCAAGTGATTCATAATCAAGTGATTCCAAAAGCCCATCATCATGGAGTTTCTTCATGCGCTTTACACCAATATGACCTAAATGGCAGTGCCACAAATAAGTTGCACTATCATTATTAACTTTGCATCTTTTGGCTTCAATATTATGAATATGTGTATCACTACGATCGAGATCCAACGAACCATTTTCATTGGGTGTGTAACCATATAAGGTTTTATTCATGTAAACAGAACAACAATTATTCTCTAACTTAAATGAATAACCGTATTGCAATAAACATGATCAAATCATATTCATGCTCAACGCAAACACCAAATAACACTTATTTAGGTTCAACACTAATCCCGAAAGTGTAGGGAGTGTGCGATGATGATCATATCAATCTTGGAACCACTTCCAACTCACATCGTCACTTTACCCTTAACTAGTCTCTGTTCATTCTGCAACTCCCGTTTCGAGTTACTACTCTTAGCAACTGAACCAGTATCAAATACCGAGGGGTTGCTACGAACACTAGTAAAATACACATCAATAATCTGTATATCAAATATACCTTTGTTCACTTTGCCATCCTTCTTATCTGCCAAATACTTGGGGCAGTTCCGCTTCCAGTGACCAGTCCCTTTGCAGTAGAAGCACTTAGTCTCAGGCTTAGGTACAGACTTGGGCTTCTTCACTTGAGTAGCAACTTGCTTGCCGTTCTTCTGTTGGGGAACGTAGTAATTTCAAAAAATTTCCTACGCACACGCAAGATCATGGTGATGCATAGCAACGAGAGGGGAGAGTGTTGTCCACGTACCCTCGTAGACCGAAAGCAGAAGCGTTAACACAACGCGGTTGATGTAGTCGTACGTCTTCACGATCCGACCGATCAAGTACCGAACGCACGGCACCTCCGAGTTCAGCACACGTTCAGCTCGATGACGTCCCTCGAACTCCGATCCAGCCGAGTGTCGAGGGAGAGTTTCGTCAACACGACGGCGTGGTGACGATGATGATGTTCTACCGACGCAGGGCTTCGCCTAAGCTCCGCAACGATATTATCGAGGTGTAATATGGTGGAGGGGGGCACCGCACACGGCTAAAATATCGTATATCAACTTGTGTGTAGAGGTGCCCCCTGCCCCCGTATATAAAGGAGCAAGGGGGAGGCCGGTTGCCTTGGGCGCGCCAAGGAGAGGGGGGGAGTCCTCCTCCTAGTAGGAGTAGGACTCCCCTTTCCTAGTCCAACTAGGAAGAGAGGGGGGGAAGGAAAGAGAGGGAGAGGGAGAGGGAAAGAGGGGCTGCGCCCCCCTCCCCTAGTCCAATTAGGACTCTCATGGGAGGGGGCGCGCCACCTCCTGGCTGGTGCCCTCTCTCTCCCCTCAAGGCCCACTAAGGCCCAATACTTCCCCGGGGGGTTCCGGTAACCCCTCCGGCACTCCGGTTTTATCCGAAACTTCTCCGGAACACTTCCGGTGTCCGAATATAGTCGTCCAATATATCAATCTTTATGTCTCGACCATTTCGAGACTCCTCGTCATGTCCGTGATCACATCCGGGACTCCGAACAACCTTCGGTACATCAAAACATATAAACTCATAATAGAACTGTCATCGTAACGTTAAGCGTGCAGACCCTACGGGTTCGAGAACTATGTAGACATGACCGAGACACCTCTCCGGTCAATAACCAATAGCGGAACCTGGATGCTCATATTGGTTCCCACATATTCTACGAAGATCTTTATCGGTCAAACCGCATAACAACATACGTTGTTCCCTTTGTCATCGGTATGTTACTTGCCCGAGATTCGATCGTCGGTATCTCGATACCTAGTTCAATCTCGTTACCGGCAAGTCTCTTTACTCGTTCCGTAATACATCATCCCGCAACTAACTCATTAGTCACAATGCTTGCAAGGCTTATAGTGATGTGCATTACCGAGTGGGCCCAGAGATACCTCTCCGACAATCGGAGTGACAAATCCTAATCTCGAAATACGCCAACCCAACAAGTACCTTTGGAGACACCTGTAGAGCACCTTTATAATCACCCATTTACGTTGTGACGTTTGGTAGCACACAAAGTGTTCCTCCGGTAAACGGGAGTTGCATAATCTCATAGTCATAGGAACATGTATAAGTCATGAAGAAAGCAATAGCAACATACTAAACGATCGGGTGCTAAGCTAACGGAATGGGTCAAGTCAATCACGTCATTCTCCTAATGAGGTGATCCCGTTAATCAAATGACAACTCATGTCTATGGCTAGGAAACATAACCATCTTTGATTAACGAGCTAGTCAAGTAGAGGCATACTAGTGACACACTGTTTGTCTATGTATTCACACATGTATTATGTTTCCGGTTAATACAATTCTAGCATGAATAATAAACATTTATCATGATATAAGGAAATAAATAATACTTTATTATTGCCTCTAGGGCATATTTCCTTCAGTCTCCCACTTGCACTAGAGTCAATAATCTAGATTACACAGTAATGATTCTTACACCCATGGAGTCTTGGTGCTGATCATGTTTTGCTCGTGGAAGAGGCTTAGTCAACGGGTCTGCAACATTCAGATCCGTATGTATCTTGCAAATTTCTATGTCTCCCACCTGGACTAAATCCCGGATGGAATTGAAGCGTCTTTTGATGTGCTTGGTTCTCTTGTGAAATCTGGATTCCTTTGCTAAGGCAATTGCACCAGTATTGTCACAAAAGATTTTCATTGGTCCCGATGCACTAGGTATGACACCTAGATCGGATATGAACTCCTTCATCCAGACTCCTTCATTTGCTGCTTCCGAAGCAGCTATGTACTCCGCTTCACACGTAGATCCCGCCACGACACTTTGCTTAGAACTGCACCAACTGACAGCTCCACCGTTCAATGTAAATACGTATCCGGTTTGCGATTTAGAATCGTCCGGATCAGTGTCAAAGCTTGCATCAACGTAACCACTTACGATGAGCTCTTTGTCACCTCCATAAACGAGAAACATATCCTTAGTCCTTTTCAGGTATTTCAGGATGTTCTTGACCGCTGTCCAGTGATCCACTCCTGGATTACTTTGGTACCTCCCTGCTAAACTTATAGCAAGGCACACATCAGGTCTGGTACACAGCATTGCATACATGATAGAGCCTATGGCTGAAGCATAGGGAACATCTTTCATCTTCTCTCTATCTTCTGCAGTGGTCGGGCATTGAGTCTTACTCAATCTCACACCTTGTAGTACAGGCAAGAACCCTTTCTTTGCTTGATCCATTTTGAACTTCTTCAAAACTTTGTCAAGGTATGTGCTTTGTGAAAGTCCTATTAAGCGTCTTGATCTATCTCTATAGATCTTAATGCCTAATATATATGCAGCTTCACCGAGGTCTTTCATTGAAAAACTCTTATTCAAGTATCCCTTTATGCTATCCAGAAATTCTATATCATTTCCAATCAGCAATATGTCATCCACATATAATATCAGAAATGCTACTGAGCTCCCACTCACTTTCTTGTAAATACAGGCTTCTCCAAAAGTCTGTATAAAACCAAATGCTTTGATCACACTATCAAAGCGTTTATTCCAACTCCGAGAGGCTTGCACCAGTCCATAAATGGATCGCTGGAGCTTGCACACTTTGTTAGCTCCCTTTGGATCGACAAAACCTTCCGGTTGCATCATATACAACTCTTCTTCCAGAAATCCATTCAGGAATGCAGTTTTGACATCCATTTGCCAAATTTCATAATCATAAAATGCGGCAATTGCTAACATGATTCGGACAGACTTAAGCATCGCTACGGGTGAGAAGGTCTCATCGTAGTCAATCCCTTGAACTTGTCGAAAACCTTTCGCAACAAGTCGAGCTTTATAGACAGTAACATTACCATCAGCGTCAGTCTTCTTCTTGAAGATCCATTTATTTTCAATGGCTTGCCGACCATCGGGCAAGTCAACCAAAGTCCATACTTTGTTCTCATACATGGATCCCATCTCGGATTTCATGGCTTCAAGCCATTTTGCGGAATCTGGGCTCACCATCGCTTCTTCATAGTTCGTAGGTTCGTCATGGTCTAGTAACATAACCTCCAGAACAGGATTACCGTACCACTCTGGTGCGGATCTTGATCTAGTTGACCTACGAGGTTCAGTAATAACTTGATCTGAAGTTTCATGATCATTATCATTAACTTCCTCACTAATTGGTGTAGGTGTCGCAGAAACTGATTTCTGTGATGATCTACTTTCCAATAAGGGAGCAGGTACAGTTACCTCATCAAGTTCTACTTTCCTCCCACTCACTTCTTTCGAGAGAAACTCCTTCTCTAGAAAGGATCCATTCTTAGCAACGAATATCTTGCCTTCGGATCTGTGATAGAAGGTGTACCCAACAGTCTCCTTTGGGTATCCTATGAAGACACATTTCTCCGATTTAGGTTCGAGCTTATCTGGTTGAAGTTTCTTCACATAAGCATCGCAACCCCAAACTTTAAGATACGACAACTTTGGTTTCTTGCCAAACCATAGTTCATAAGGCGTCGTCTCAACGGATTTCGATGGTGTCCTATTTAGAGTGAATGCAGCCGTCTCTAAAGCATAACCCCAAAACGATAGCGGTAAATCAGTAAGAGACATCATAGATCGCACCATATCTAATAAAGTACGATTACGACGTTCGGACACACCATTACGCTGTGGTGTTCCGGGTGGCGTGAGTTGCGAAACTATTCCGCATTGTTTCAAATGTAGGCCAAACTCGTAACTCAAATATTCTCCTCCACGATCAGATCGTAGGAATTTTATTTTCTTGTTACGATGATTTTCAACTTCACTCTGAAATTCTTTGAACTTTTCAAATGTTTCAGACTTATGTTTCATTAAGTAGATATACCCATATCTGCTCAAATCATCTGTGAAGGTGAGAAAATAACGATATCCGCCACGAGCCTCAATATTCATCGGACCACATACATCTGTATGTATGATTTCCAACAAATCTGTTGCTCTCTCCATAGTTCCGGAGAACGGTGTTTTGGTCATCTTGCCCATGAGGCACGGTTCGCAAGTACCAAGTGATTCATAATCAAGTGATTCCAAAAGTCCATCAGTATGGAGTTTCTTCATGCGCTTTACACCGATATGACCCAAACGGCAGTGCCACAAATAAGTTGCACTGTCATTATCAACTCTGCATCTTTTGGCTTCGACATTATGAATATGTGTATCACTACTATCGAGATTCATTAAAAATAGACCACTCTTCAAGGGTGCATGACCATAAAAGATATTATTCACATAAATAGAACAACCATTATTCTCTGATTTAAATGAATAACCGTCTCGCATTAAACAAGATCCAGATATAATGTTCATGCTCAACGCTGGCACCAAATAACAATTATTTAGGTCTAAAACTAATCCCGAAGGTAGATGTAGAGGTAGCGTGCCGACGGCGATCACATCGACTTTGGAACCATTTCCCACGCGCATCGTCACCTCGTCCTTAGCCAATCTTCGCTTAATCCGTAGCCCCTGTTTCGAGTTGCAAATATTAGCAACAGAACCAGTATCAAGTACCCAGGTGCTACTGCGAGTATTAGTAAGGTACACATCAATAACATGTATATCACATATACCTTTGTTAACCTTGCCATCCTTCTTTTCCGCCAAATACTTGGGGCAGTTCCGCTTCCAGTGACCAGTCTGCTTACAGTAGAAGCACTCAGTTTCAGGCTTAGGTCCAGACTTGGATTTCTTCTCCTGAACAGCAACTTGCTTGCTGTTCTTCTTGAAGTTCCCCTTCTTCTTCCCTTTGCCCTTTTTCTTGAAACTAGTGGTTTTACTGACCATCAACACTTGATGCTCCTTTTTGATTTCTACCTCCGCTGCCTTTAGCATTGCGAAGAGCTCGGGAATTGTCTTATTCATCCCTTGCATGTTATAGTTCATCACGAAGCTCTTGTAGCTTGGTGGCAGTGATTGAAGAATTCTGTCAATGACGCTATCATCCGGAAGATTAACTCCCAGTTGAATCAAGTGATTATTATACCCAGACATTTTGAGTATATGCTCACTGACAGAACTATTCTCTTCCATCTTGCAGCTGTAGAACTTATTGGAGACTTCATATCTCTCAATCCGGGCATTTGCTTGAAATATTAACTTCAACTCCTGGAACATCTCATATGCTCCATGACGTTCAAAACGTCGTTGAAGACCCGGTTCTAAGCCGTAAAGCATGGCACACTGAACTATTGAGTAGTCATCAGCTTTGCTCTGCCAGACGTTCATAACTTCTGGCGTTGCCCTTGCAGGAGGCCTGGCACCTAGCGGTGCTTCTAGGACGTAATTCTTCTGTGCAGCAATGAGGATAATCCTCAAGTTACGGACCCAGTCCGTGTAATTGCTACCATCATCTTTCAACTTAGCTTTCTCAAGGAACGCATTAAAATTCAACGGAACAACAACACGGGCCATTTATCTACAATTAACATAGACAAGCAAGATACTATCAGGTACTAAGTTCATGATAAATTTAAGTTCAATTAATCATATTACTTAAGAACTCCCACTTAGATAGACATCCCTCTAATCATCTAAGTGATTACGTGATCCAAATCAACTAAACCATGTCCGATCATCACGTGAGATGGAGTAGTTTCAATGGTGAACATCACTATGTTGATCATATCTACTATATGATTCACGCTCGACCTTTCGGTCTCCGTGTTCCGAGGCCATATCTGCATATGCTAGGCTCGTCAAGTTTAACCTGAGTATTCCGCGTGTGCAACTATTTTGCACCCGTTGTATTTGAACGTAGAGCCTATCACACCCGATCATCACGTGGTGTCTCAGCACGAAGAACTTTCGCAACGGTGCATACTCAGGGAGAACACTTTTATCTTGAAATTTTAGTGAGAGATCATCTTATAATGCTACCGTCAATCAAAGCAAGATAAGATGCATAAAATATTAACATCACATGCAATCAATATAAGTGATATGATATGACCATCATCATCTTGTGCTCGTGATCTCCATCTCCGAAGCACCGTGCTCGTGATCTCCATCTCCGAAGCACCGTCATGATCACCATCGTCACCGGCGCGACACCTTGATCTCCATCGTAGTATCGTTGTCGTCTCGCCAACTTATTGCTTTTACGACTATCGCTACCGCTTAGTGATAAAGTAAAACAATTACATGGCGATTGCATTGCATACAATAAAGCGACAACCATATGGCTCCTGCCAGTTGCCGATAACTCGGTTACAAAACATGATCATCTCATACAATAAAATATAGCATCATGTCTTGACCATATCACATCACATCATGCCCTGCAAAAACAAGTTAGACGTCCTCTACTTTGTTGTTGCAAGTTTTACGTGGCTGCTACGGTCTTAGCAAGAACCGTTCTTACCTACGCATCAAAACCACAACGATAGTTTGTCAAGTTGGTGCTGTTTTAACCTTCGCAAGGACCGGGCGTAGCCACACTCGGTTCAACTAAAGTGAGAGAGACAGACACCCGCCAGTCACCTTTAAGCAACGAGTGTTCCCGACGGTGAAACCAGTCTCGCGTAAGCGTACACGTAATGTCGGTCCGGGCCGCTTCATCTCACAATACCGCTGAACCAAAGTATGACATGCTGGTAAGCAGTATGACTTATATCGCCCACAACTCACTTGTGTTCTACTCGTGCATAGCATCAACGCATAAAACCAGGCTCGGATGCCACTGTTGGGGAACGTAGTAATTTCAAAAAATTTCCGACGCACACGCAAGATCATGGTGATGCATAGCAACGAGAGGGGAGAGTGTTGTCCACGTACCCTCGTAGACCGAAAGCGGAAGCGTTAACACAACGCGGTTGATGTAGTCGTACGTCTTCACGATCCGACCGATCAAGTACCGAACGCACGGCACCTCCGAGTTCAGCACACGTTCAGCTCGATGACGTCCCTCGAACTCCGATCCAGCCGAGTGTTGAGGGAGAGTTTTGTCAGCACGACGGCGTGGTGACGATGATGATGTTCTACCGACGCAGGGCTTCGCCTAAGCTCCGCAACGATATTATCGAGGTGTAATATGGTGGAGGGGGGCACCGCACACGGCTAAAATATCGTATATCAACTTGTGTGTAGAGGTGCCCCCTGCCCCCGTATATAAAGGAGCAAGGGGGAGGCCGGCTGCCTTGGGCGCGCCAAGGAGAGGGGGGGAGTTCTCCTCCTAGTAGGAGTTGGACTCCCCTTTCCTAGTCCAACTAGGAAGAGAGGGGGGGAAGGAAAGAGAGGGAAAGGGAGAGGGAAAGAGGGGCTGCGCCCCCCTCCCCTAGTCCAATTGGGACTCCTCATGGGAGGGGGCGCGCCACCTCCTGGCTGCTGCCCTCTCTCTCCCCTCAAGGCCCACTAAGGCCCAATACTTCCCCGGGGGGTTCCGGTAACCCCTCCGGCACTCCGGTTTTATCCGAAACTTCTCTGGAACACTTCCGGTGTCCGAATATAGTCGTCCAATATATCAATCTTTATGTCTCGACCATTTCGAGACTCCTCGTCATGTCCGTGATCACATCCGGGACTCCGAACAACCTTCGGTACATCAAAACATATAAACTCATAATAGAACTGTCATCGTAACTTTAAGCGTGCGGACCCTACGGGTTCGAGAACTATGTAGACATGATCGAGACACCTCTCCGGTCAATAACCAATAGCGGAACCTGGATGTTCATATTGGTTCCCACATATTCTACAAAGATCTTTATCGGTCAAACCGCATAACAACATACGTTGTTCCCTTTGTCATCGGTATGTTACTTGCCCGAGATTCGATCGTCGGTATCTTGATACCTAGTTCAATCTCGTTACCGGCAAGTCTCTTTACTCGTTCCGTAATACATCATCCCGCAACTAACTCATTAGTCACAATGCTTGCAAGGCTTATAGTGATGTGCATTACCGAGTGGGCCCAGAGATACCTCTCCGACAATCGGAGTGACAAATCCTAATCTCGAAATACGCCAACCCAACAAGTACCTTTGGAGACACCTGTAGAGCACCTTTATAATCACCCATTTACATTGTGATGTTTGGTAGCACACAAAGTGTTCCTCCGGTAAACGGGAGTTGCATAATCTCATAGTCATAGGAACATGTATAAGTCATGAAGAAAGCAATAGCAACATACTAAACGATCGGGTGCTAAGCTAACGGAATGGGTCAAGTCAATCACGTCATTATCCTAATGAGGTGATCCCGTTAATCAAATGACAACTCATGTCTATGGCTAGGAAACATAACCATCTTTGATTAACGAGCTAGTCAAGTAGAGGCATACTAGTGACACACTGTTTGTCTATGTATTCACACATGTATTATGTTTCCGGTTAATACAATTCTAGCATGAATAATAAACATTTATCATGATATAAGGAAATAAATAATACTTTATTATTGCCTCTAGGGCATATTTCCTTCATCTTCTTGAAGTTCCCCTTCTATCCCTTTGCCCTTTCCTTGAAACTAGTGGTCTTGTTAACCATCAACACTTGATGCTTTTTCTTGATTTCTACCTTTGTCAATTTCAGCATCGCGAAGAGCTCGGGAATTACTTTCGTCATCCCTTACATACTATAGTTCATCACGAAGTTCTACTAACTTGGTGATGGTGACTAGAGAATTCTGTCAATCACTATTTTATCTGGAAGATTAACTCCCAATTGATTCAAGCGATTGTAGTACCCAGACAATCTGAGCACATGCTCACTGCTTGAGCTATTCTCCTCCATCTTTTAGCTATAGAACTTGTTGGAGACTTCATATCTCTCAACTCGGGTATTTGCTTGAAATATTAACTTCAACTCCTGAAACATCTCATATGGTCCATGACGTTCAAGACGTCTTTGAAGTCCCGATTCTAAGCCGTTAAGCATGGTGCACTAAACTATCAAGTAGTCATCATATTGAGCTAGCCAAACGTTCATAACGTCTGCATCTGCTCCTGCAGTAGGTCTGTCACCTAGCGGTGCATCAAGGACATAATTCTTCTGTGCAGCAATGAGGATAATCCTCAGATCACGGATCCAATCTGCATCTTTGCTACTAACATCTTTCAACATAATTTTTCTCTAGGAACATATCAAAAATAAACACAGGGAAGCAACAACGCGAGCTATTGATCTACAACATAATTTGCAAAAATACTATCAGGACTAAGTTCATGATAAATTTAAGTTCAATTAATCATATTACTTAAGAACTCCCACTTAGATAGACATCCCTCTAATCATCTAAGTGATCACGTGATCCAAATCAACTAAACCATAACCGATCATCACATGAAATGGAGTAGTTTTCAATGATGAACATCACTATGTTGATCATATCTATTATATGATTCACGCTCGACCTTTCGGTCTCAGTGTTCTGAGGCCATATCTGCATATGCTGGGCTCGTCAAGTTTAACCTGAGTATTCTGCGTGTGCAAAACTGGCTTGCACCCGTTGTAGATGGACGTAGAGCTTATCACACCCGATCATCACGTGGTGTCTGGGCACGACGAACTTTGGCAACGGTGCATACTCAGGGAGAACACTTTTATCTTGAAATTTAGTGAGAGATCATCTTATAATGCTACCGTCAATCAAAGCAACATAAGATGCATAAAAGATTAACATCACATGCAATCAATATAAGTGATATGATATGGCCATCATCATCTTGTGCTTGTGATCTCCACCTCCGAAGCACCGTCATGATCCCCATCGTCACCGGCGCGACACCTTGATCTCCATCATAGCATCGTTGTCGTCTCGCCAACTATTGCTTCTACGACTATTGCTACCGCTTAGTGATAAAGTAAAGCTATTACATGGCGATTGCATTGCATACAATAAAGCGACAACCATATGGCTCCTGCCAGTTGCCGATAACTCGGTTACAAAACATGATCATCTCATACAATAAAATTTAGCATCATGTCTTGACCATATCACATCACAACATGCCCTGCAAAAACAAGTTAGACGTCCTCTACTTTGTTGTTGCAAGTTTTACGTGGCTGCTACTGGGCTTAGCAAGAACCGTTCTTACCTACGCATCAAAACCACAACGATAGTTTGTCAAGTTGGTGCTGTTTTAACCTTCGCAAGGACCGGGCGTAGCCACACTCGGTTCAACTAAAGTTGGAGAAACTGACACCCGCCAGCCACCTCTGTGCAAAGCACGTCGGAAGAACCAGTCTCGCGTAAGCGTACGCGTAATGTCGGTCCGGGCCGCTTCATCCAACAATACCGCCGAACCAAAGTATGACATGCTGGTAAGCAGTATGACTTATATCGCCCACAACTCACTTGTGTTCTACTCGTGCATATTACATCTACGCATAAAACCAGGCTCGGATGCCACTGTTGGGGAACGTAGTAATTTCAAAAAAATTCCTACGCACACGCAAGATCATGGTGATGCATAGCAACGAGAGGGGAGAGTGTTGTCCACGTACCCTCGTAGACCGAAAGCGGAAGCGTTAACACAACGCGGTTGATGTAGTCGTACGTCTTCACGATCCGACCGATCAAGTACCGGACGCACGGCACCTCCGAGTTCAGCACACGTTCAGCTCGATGACGTCCCTCGAACTCCAATCCAGCCGAGTGTTGAGGGAGAGTTTCGTCAGCACGACGGCGTGGTGACGATGATGATGTTCTACCGACGCAGGGCTTCGCCTAAGCACCGCTACGATATTATCGAGGTGTAATATGGTGGGGGGGGGCACCGCACACGGCTAAGAGATCAATGATCAATTGTTGTGTCTTTAGGGTGCCCCCTGCCCTCGTATATAAAGGATCAAAGGGGGGAGGTGCGGCCAGCCTTGGGGCGCGCCAGGAGGAGTCCTACTCCCACTGGGAGTAGGACTCCCCCCTTTTCCTAGTTGGATTAGGACTTGGGAGGGGGAAAGAGGAGAGGGAGAAGAAGGAAGGGGGGGCGCCGCCCCCTTCTCCTTGTCCTATTCGGACTAGGGGGAGGGGCGCGCGGCCCAGCCCTAGCCGCCTCTCCTCTCTTCCACCTAGGCCCACTAAGGCCCATTATGTTGCCGGGGGGTTCCGGTAACCTCCCGGTACTCCGGTAAAATCCCGATTTCACCCGGAACACTTCCGATATCCAAACATAGGCTTCCAATATATCAATCTTCATGTCCGTGATCACATCCGGGACTCCGAACAACCTTCGGTACATCAAAACATATAAACTCATAATATAACTGTCATCGAAACGTTAAGCGTGCGGACCCTACGGGTTCGAGAACTATGTAGACATGACCGAGACACGTCTCCGGTCAATAACCAATAGCGGAACCTGGATGCTCATATTGGCTCCCACATATTCTACGAAGATCTTTATCGGTCAGACCGCATAACAACATACGTTGTTCCCTTTGTCATCGGTATGTTACTTGCCCGAGATTCGATCGTCGGTATCTCAATACCTAGTTCAATCTCGTTACCGGCAAGTCTCTTTACTCGTTCCGTAATACATCATCTCGCAACAAACTCATTAGTTGCAATGCTTGCAAGGCTTAAGTGATGTGCATTACCGAGAGGGCCCAGAGATACCTCTCTGACAATCGGAGTGACAAATCCTAATCTCGAAATACGCCAACCCAACAAGTACCTTTGGAGACACCTGTAGAGCACCTTTATAATCACCCAGTTACGTTGTGACGTTTGGTAGCACACAAAGTGTTCCTCCGGTAAACGGGAGTTGCATAATCTCATAGTCATAGGAACATGTATAAGTCATGAAGAAAGCAATAGCAACATACTAAACGATCAAGTGCTAAGCTAACGGAATGGGTCAAGTCAATCACATCATTCTCCTAATGATGTGATCCCGTTAATCAAATGACAACTCATGTCAATGGCTAGGAAACATAACCATCTTTGATCAACGAGCTAGTCAAGTAGAGGCATACTAGTGACACTCTGTTTGTCTATGTATTCACACAAGTATTATGTTTCCGATTAATACAATTCTAGCATGAATAATAACATTTATCATGATATAAGGAAATAAATAATAACTTTATTATTGCCTCTAGGGCATATTTCCTTCAGAGATGTTGTCCTGCAGAACATCTTTTAAAGAACACACCTATATGAGTCTGATTGTGAAACGTCGCAATCTATGAGAGTAGGGTTCTCTAGTAAACTCATGAAAGGTCTCGGAGTATGACGCATAAGCTCCACCCGCGGGGAAGACCCACGGTAGCCACGTATCGGTCAAGGCTTTATGTGAAGCTAGATTCGCAGAAAACTTGCAGTTCAAGGCCTAGTCCACTCTTCAAGTTGCTTACTAGTGTAGCATAGAGTTCTAGGTTGAAGTTCAACTTAACAGTATCCACTGCAGTACCGGTATATAAAACAGTGTTTTGGAACCAAAGGAAAATTTTGTGTGCCTCTGGGATCTAGTGGGGGATTGCTGGAATTTTGTCTATTTTGGGCCTAGCCCAATAGCAGTTTCAGAAATTCCTAATAAATCCTAGAGGCCCACGCAACCCATTTGTGCAAGGCAAGAGGTGGAACTAAAGTTTAGTCCCACATTGCTAGTTTAGAGGGAGTTGGACCTCTTTATAAGGGAGGTTCTTTCCCCACATGTATGAGCATGAGAACAAGAGGGACATCCACGCGCGCTCCTCCTCCGCCGCCCGCCTCGGCACGGCACGGCACGGCACGACGCGGGTTGCGGGAATGAGCCGAGCCGATGTCTAAATTTTTCGTTTTGCTGTAGTGGAGACTGAATACGAACGACGCACCTCTTCGCGTTCTGCCTGTTCGCTTCGTCTCCCTCCGTTGCTTCACCTCCCGCCGCAGCCAGTTCGCGTCCTTCTCCTGTGCCTATATAAGAGAGGTCACTCCTCTCCAGAGAGACACACCAGAAGATCCTCTTCCTCTCTCCACAAAGTTCCTGAGCACTGCGCTGCTGCTACGATCTTTCCCATCCCGACTTGCGGCGTGCACCACAGGTATAGGCCTCCGAAACCGCACCTTTTGAGTCCTGTACGGGAGAAGGGTGATAAGGTTTTTGGGGAGCACTCTGCGCGACTACTGACTCCTTCATCACGGACGCTCCGGACTCCGACGACTACTTCCCCGACGACGACTTCTTCCCCAATGTCGACAACCTCCTCGACGACATGGCTGGCGAGGATGTCGATCCCAAGTCCAGTACTACTGCTGATGTCCCGTATGTTATCTTCTCCTTTCTGTTCGAGGTTCTGCTACAGTACCTTGTTCTGGTGTTTGCCCTAGATATATTAGGTTCTACATCATATATGCAACTACCTCTACTGTCTGCTCTAGATTTGCTAGGCTACAGTTCATATTTATATATGCCTTTTACCTTCTCTCTGTCAGAACGCATGACTTATTTTATCTCTACTATATTAGTCATGCTTTCTCTAGTTTTTCTCTTAATAAAATCATTTGGTAAATTGCTCATATTTCCAACAAGTCCTAGGATAGTTCCTACCAGAGAACTCGTTGAGATGGTACCTGGTTTTCCTGAAGGGTGGAGGAATACCCGGCCGACATGCATAGCCAACATCTCCAAGGTAGAACTTGCCGTCGGGGATGTTGATCTCATCAGGTCGACTCATGCTGTCACTGAGAATGTTAGCATCATGAGCTGACCCCTCCCAGCCAGCAAGCACATATGTGAACTTCAGATCAAAGTCAACAGCAGCAAGCACACTCTGTCCTGTGTAGTGATTTCTCCGTTGTCATCATCCTCTTCTTCTTGGTTTCCCCGTTGCAGCATCACCGTATTCAGGGGGCACATAGTTGTCATCATCCTCTTCTTCTTCGCTGTCTTCCATCATAACCCCTATTTCTCCGTGCTTGGTCCAAACATTATAGTGTGGCATGAAACCCTTATAAAGCAGGTGGGTGTGAAGGGTTTTCGAGTCCCCACAGCTAGGGCATGGACAACACATAAAACCATTCCGCTTGTTTGCCTCAGTCACTACGAGAAAATTATGCATGCACTCAATGTACTCGGAGGTGCGTCTGTTACCGTACATCCATTGCCGGTTCATCTGCGTGCATTATATATAATTAAGTGTGTCAAAAACCATTACAGAACATTATGAATAGATAAGTGACCAAATTAATAGAAGTTCATCATCACATTAAAACCAAACTACATACATAGTTCTCATTGAACAACATATAGCTCTCCAGAGCATCTAATTAAACCATAGATTGAAACTATGTAAAACATTTCAATGCAACAACAAATGCGATCATAATCGCAACCAAGGTAACAATTGATCCAACGGCATAATGATACCAAGCCTCGGTATGAATGTCATATTTTCTAATCTTTCTTATCTTCATGTGCATTGCATCCATATTGATCTTATGACCATCGACGACATCCACAACATGCAACTCCAATATCATCTTCTCCTCCTCAATTTTTTTTATTTTTCCTTCAAGTAATTGTTTTCTTCTTCAACTAAATTTAACCTCTCGACAATAGGGTCGGTTTGAATTTCTGGTTCACATACCTCCTAGATAAAAAAAATCTATGTCACGTTGGTCGGCATAATTGTCATAAACAATAAATGAACCAAATAGTTATAAAATATAATATATACCACATCCGAATCATAGACAGGACGAGGACCGACGGGAGCGGATACCAAAACCATCGCACTATATAATAACAAACAATAATAAAAGTAAGAAAATTATACAAGTATCTATCTAAATCATACAAGTAAGAATTTTTTTCTTTTAGAAAGAAGATAAGAACAAGAGGCTCACCACGGTGGTGCCGACGACGAGATCGGCGCGGCCGATCGACGGCGGTGAAGACGGGGACGGGACGTGACGGACCGCTAAATCTAGACAAATCTTGAGGAAAATGGAGCTTGGAGGTCGAGCTTAGAGAGGAGTAAGCTTAAGTAGTGTGGCTCAGGCATTTCATCGAACACCTCATGTGCATAGGAGGTGAGCGAGAGCACCACAAAGCCCTCCCCTCGCTGGCGAGAAAAAAGTAGAGCAGTGGACACTACTAGAAAAAGGGCTATAGATGGGATTGACACTAATGGCGCACCAGACAAGCGGTGCGCCATTAGTATATACTAATGGCGCACCACCTTCTGATACGCCATTAGAGTTGAAACTACTAATGGCGCACCTGGCCCAGGGTGCGCCATTAGTATCAAATTTTTTTTAACTAGTGCGCCTGTCCAAACATACTAATGGCGCATCCAGACACAGTGCGCCATTACTAGTTGTAACTAGTAATGGCGCACCTGCCGGAAAGTGCGCCACTAATGTTGTTTTTTCTATTATATTTTTTATTCCCTTTTTTGCAAAACTACTAATGGCGCACTTTTCCACCGTGCGCCATTACTAGTTTAAACTAGTAATGGCACACTGTGGAACAGTGCGCCATTAGTATGTTTTTTTTGTGCAAAACTACTAATGGCGCACTTTTCCCTGATGCGCCATTGCTATTTTTGATACTAATGGCGCATTGCTTAGGAGGTGCGCCATTGTGGTTTTGTAGGTAAGTGCCGCAGCCCGACCGTCCACCATATCTCTCCTCTCTCTCTCGCACGGAACCCTATCCTCTTCTCCCTCACCCCGCACACACACACACACACGTCTCTCGGCCTCGCCCCAGCCCCGATCCATGCGCCATTGTGGTTTTGTAGGCAAGTGCTCCCTCCTCTTCCTGCGCGGCGGCCCTTGCCCTCCTCTCTCTTCGGTCCCCTTCGCGCCTCCTCGCGGCAGTCGCAGCCAAGGAGCCCGAGCTCGGCGGCGACGGATCGGAAGGCAGCGGCGGCGCTGGATCTGGCAGTGGTGGAGCCGCCGCCGTCTCCACTCGCCGGGAACCGGCTAGATCCGCCCCACGAGCTTCACAGGTGCCACCCCCTCCGCCACCAGCCACGGTGGCCTCCCCCGCCCCGTATCGGCGCGGATCCAGCCGCCATCTCCCGCAGCAACGGCGGCCTCGCCCTGCTCCGCCCCCGCTCCTCCTCCTCCTCCTCCTCCGCCCCCTCGCCTCGCTCCCCATCCCGGCCGCCGCGAGAGGCGGCCTCGACCCGTCTCCCTCAGGTTCTCTCCTGTGAATTTCCTGTGAATTTGTTTCGATTTCATGGGAATTTCTGTGACAATTAACTTGAATCGTGGATTTTGTTGTGGTGTGGGCGCAGGACCCGAGCATCAAGGAGATGGCGGAGCAGATCGCCAAGGACCCGTCCTTCAGCGAGATGCCCCGTAAATCTACTGTATGATCAATCAAAACACGTTTTGTCCAAAGTCCAAACTTAATGGTAAACAAGAGGCTAATCTTGCTATTTTTGTTTGTTATGCGGTTTGCACTTTCTGTTTCCTTGAACAGTTTATAGTTCATCTAATTTACATTTTTATGTTAACTTTAGCAATTAATTTACCTCAAACAAGGTAATTAATATGATAATTATCCCCTGTGTATACCGCAAGTAAGTAACTTACTGTAATTATGTTAAGAAATTAGAATGTTTGTGACCGACTGTTTAATAAGATGCTCTTTTCACAAGGTGTGATATTGTGGCATATTTACCCTGGAGCTAGCATATATATGGAGCTGACTTTGTTCCTGGAGGTGAGCATATATTGTTGATCTTCTCATGTCAATTGCAGCAGTTCCTTGATTCACAATTTATATAGTGTGGTATAGTGGTTATATTTGGAGGTTTATCCCTGTGAAATAATCACCGCAAGGTGAGTACTTTCCGCAGCTAATGTGTTATGCATAAGCTCAGTGTGTTTGCTCAATTAGCTACTGCTCAATTAAAATTGGTGACCTTCCATTGATGATAGGTTTAGAAATTATGCATTGAGTAACTGGACCTGACCTGGAGTACTTGGTTAATTCAGTGATCTTTTAACAAAATTTTAACTGAATTATTTTGGGCAATGGAGTACTGAATTTTAACTGAGTAACTTGCACTTGCATATGCACTAGACCACTTGTAAATTCTTTGGCTCCTCTTTAATCTGGTGCAATTACTTAACTAACCGTAATAGCCCTGACACTTGTAAGTAACCATATCATTCAAACATCCAATTAAATCTATTCTACTCCATTTCCTGAGATGAAATTGTGATGATGGGAGTGACATTAAACAGCTTGAACATCTAATTGTGCATGTACTCCATTGTTATATACTGATCCATCTTGTCTTTGCCCCATGTTAACATTCAAATTGTTAATTGCATTCAAAGTGTTAATTGCAGGAGCAGACACAGAGGAGGAATCTGCTACCTCAAAGCAGTTGATCGACGCCGGGAGGGTGGGTACGTGATGTCGGAGGCTGCCGGGAGGGTGGTGACGAGCTACCGAAGAGATGAGTTCTGACTCTCCTCGATGCCAGGACGAGGCGCTGTTGCCGATCGGACGTGGACTCGATTGATTTTGATTTGAAATATGACGGGTTGTAATGTAAAATGCACTTCAGTTCAAAATTTCCTCCCCTTGCGAGATGTATTCTTGGACGGAGGGAGTAGAAGATTAGTTATAGGATTTTGTTTTATTTCTGTGCAATTTTATTTTTATTGGATACTTATAAAGACATGGTAGTATTCTTGCTATAATAAAAATGATGGTTCTATTTCATTTTTTGTTTTTAAATTATTTTTCCTTATAGGTTGTTTTTTGTAAATTTGTATTTTTTTTGTTTTCCAAATATACTATTAGTGGCGCATTTCAGCCTTTATTGGTGGCGCACCTAGCTTTTTAGCTAGTGGCGCACCTCTAAGGTTACTAGTGGCGCACTTGGCTTTATTACTAGTGGGGCACCTAAGGGTTAGTAATGGCGCACTATTAGGTGTGCCATTACTGTCTGGGATAGTAATGGCGCGTCAAATGTGCACCATTACTAAAACTTACTAATGGCGTGCTAGTAATGGCGCACCTAATGTGCGCCATTAGTAGCTAAAATAGGTGCGCCATTAATAACCTGTTTTCTAGTAGTGGGAGTGCTCTGCTCGCGGGCGAGGGTGTATATATAGGCACCTCATTGGTCCCGGTTCGTGGCTGGAACCGGGACTAAGGCCCCCCTTTGGTCCCGGTTCCAGCCACGAATCGGGACCAATGGTTGTGGGCCAGGAGCGAGGCCCATTAGTCCCGGTTCGCGTCTGGAACCGGGACCAAAGGGGACAAATGAACCGGGACCAATTCCCCACGAGGCCCGGCAGGCCCCCTGGGCTCACGAACCGGGACCTATGCCCCCATGGGTCCTGGTTCGTGACTGAACCGGGACTAATGGGCTGGCCAAGCCTAGACCAAAGCCCTGTTTTCTACTAGTGTCCCCCGGTATGCTGCATACTGTGACCTAGGAACTCTGACAGTGACATGAGTACCATCTATTGCCCCAATGCAATCCTGAAAGTGGCATCACAAGCCTGTGTTAGTGCTCAACTTGAACAATACAAGCATATCAAGCCATGAAAAGTGTATATTGTCAATGCTCACCTTGAAGTATGGATACCATCTTGGGCTTCCGCGAATCTTGGGTGGAGTCTGGCCAGATGGTCTCCGGATCATCTCTCCTCTAAGCTCTCCAATAGCAAAAAGCACCTGCTTGAAGTACCTCGAGATGGTCTCCATTGATCTCATGAACGTGTTGTGAATGACCCTGAACCTCTGGTTATGGCCAACAACATGGAGTAACATGGTCACTTGCTCTTCCACACTGGTGCTGATGTTATCTTGTAGCAGCCCCCTGCTCCTGAAGGTCTCGACAAGCCTGGAAAATGGTGCTCTTTTCATTCGAAGCATCCACAGAGCCTCGACGTCATTGAAGTTGTAGATGTAGTTCAGATTTTGGATCCTCTCCTGTTCCCGAACAAACAATGGACCATAGCGGATCAAAGGTCTCCCAGCACGACGAACAACTCTTTGGTGCATGAACATGACCCATGCCTGAATCACACTAATCAGTGTTGCTGCCTGAATTATCAGCCTCATCCGTGCGTCCATAGCCTAGTCGACATCGACGGTTCGTTCAGTGGGAAATCGATCCTACACCTAGCCTAACGGCCTAAGCACCGATCTAACAAAGGAGGGAGGGGTGCTGCTTACCGGCATCGGAGACGAGGACAATGTAGGGGGAGCCATGGCACGGACAAGGTCGACCAGACGGTGGCCAACAGCAAGGGGAGCACCAGATCCGCCGCAAACGCCGCCGCCTCTTCCGCCGCCGCCACAGCCTCTAGCGCAGATCTGAAATCGTAGCCACCGCCGGTGGTGAGGTAGTAGGGAAGAAAGGGGGGGTAGTGGCTATGGGTGAGCAAGTGAAAGGGGGATGAGGCTAGATTTGGCGCCGGGACGACGCGCCAGATTTCCATCTCCCGCCATCTCCCCTCGCCCTCGCGTCACACCCGCCCATGCGACCTCGCGCCGCACTCAGCCTGGCTCGCGAGAAACTGCCGATCCGAGCGTTTCCACCGAGTCAGGCTCTGGGCTGCTTTGAGAAGCGTGCGATGCAGGCCCAACAGTGAATCCAGACAACCAAACAGGCCTCTTCCTTCCCGCGCGGGCCTGGTTGGGCCTCATGCGGGCAACCAAACACGCCCCAAGTCTCGATAGAGGATTTTCTAGCGGAGCCGGTTTCTACCAGTGTCCTACTAGCTAATTAAAGTGTGCCATGTGTTCATGTACACATACCAGATACGAAGTATTTCATTCATTTCCTTTATCATAGAGAAACACTTGCAATATACAGTCTGATCAAAAGCAATGCGTTATTGATCAGAAACACTTGCTTGCATATTGTCCCTGTAGAGAATCATTGTGTGCATAATTGTAATTGCAATGATGTTATTTGTGTTCACTGAATGATATACATGGGTGTATTAGGTTTGAGCCAGTTCATATGGTGGACCTGGGTTTTGGTCATTTTAACTTGTCAGGTATCTGGTTCATCCTGTGTATTGTTCAACATAAGGTGTGTGCAATATTGCTGGTTTACTTGCAAGATTCTTACCGTGTTGTTCACTTAGAGCATCTCTAGCAGACCCCGCATCCCGCCCCAACCCGCAAAATAACCGCCAAAATGCGGGTCGGGGCGGGTAAACCTGCCCGATCAGACACCGCATTCGCGGCCGACCCAAATTTTTTTTGCAGGGCATGGCAAAACATCTCCCCCGACCTCTAGATTCACGGGCTAGGAGGACGACCTGAGCTTAGCCCCTATCCGCAGCGAGATTTGGCGGGAGGGACATTTCTGCGCGGCCGTTCTCGCTCCCCCACCCTACGCCACCATTGCCCCGCCACTGCACGCTCCGGTGCATCTTCCCCGGCCGTCCTTCGCCGCCATGGATGACTCCCTGCTGTCCCCCGTCACCGTCGAGGTCGCGCACGCTCAATCCCCTCGGGCGGATCTCGTCGTAGGCCATGTTGGCCCCACCGTGGCCCAAGGTACCGCCGCGCATGCCCGCAAGCGGCAGGGCAACATGGCCGTGCAGGACGGGAATCCGGTTGCCCCCGTCGCGAAGGCCCGCGCTCCGGGCGCCAACGCCACTGTGCGATCCCGGCCGTCGGCGGAGAAGGTCGCCAAGGCCGCCGACGTCAAGAGGAAGAGGATTCCGGCTACAAAGAAGTTGCCTCCTTCATCCACTCCCTCCGCCCCGGAAAGAGGTGCCCTGGCGATGCCGCTAAACGGTGCTGCCCCCCCCCCCTCGCAAGCGAGGTGTTTAACGAAATGGCCGGAAGGTATGCGTCTTCGGTCATGGCAAAATTGCCCAACATAGATACAAAGACATGGAAGCTTCGGAAGGCAAATTCTTCAGACTAGAGCATTGTTGGGACTTGCTCAAAAAGTGCGAGAAGTGGAAGTTGATCGACAAAGAATCCCCACCAAAGAGAGGTTCATTTACAAACATGGATGAAGATGAGGATGATGATGGCCCAAGAAAATTGAACAAGCCCGATGGCGACAAGAAGACTAAGGAGAAGATGAAGAGAGAGCACGAAGCATCAAGCTTGAGGGAGAAGATTGATGCCATGGTGCAATCAAATGAGTTGATGTTGTTGAAGTCGTTGGAGATCAAGAAAGAGTTGGCCGAGAAGAAGGCAAAGGAGAAGCAAGAAAAGTGGCAATTGCTCAAGGAAGAGGGGCTGCACAAAGCGGCCATTGAGGAGAGAAGAGCACGTGCTGCTGAAAACAAAGCCATGTCCAAGTTGCTCGCCGAAGAGAACAAGATCATGACAATGAACCACAATGATATGGACGACCTCACCAAAGAATGGCATGATATGGCAAGGAGAGAAATCTTGAAGAGGAGAATGGTTGCGTCGGCCAGTGCGTGTTACAGTGCCGGAGATGTTTTCTCTGCTCCATATGGTGGCAATGTCGATGATTTCGGTGCGGGAGTTGGAACAAGCGCCGGAGGTGGATTCGGTGGTGGCGATGAACTTCAAGATGGACTCGATGACGCAGAGTGAAGATCGACCAAGATGATGCCGGACTTGGTCGCCACTTTTGCAAGACCCTCTTTTGCGTTTGTCCTACTAAACTGAAACTTTTATTTGCGCGTAAACTGTGTTATGTTGTTTGAATTTGAACTTATTTGTGGGAACCTATGTCAAATTTGAGAATTGGACGTTTTCTATTTGCGAGTCGACACGGCGGTGCCCGAGCAGACCCCGCAAAAAGCCGACCTGGAAAAAAGTATGTTCCGCGAATATCCTTTTATATGGGTCCGTTTGGGGCTCTACATATGCGGCCGTCCGAGCCGGCCCGCAAAGGCCGTTTTCCACAAACTGCAAATGCATTTGCGGGCCGGCCGGATGCGGGGTCTGCTAGAGATGCTCTTACCATAGTGAGTAACATTTTTGTTTTGTGTTGGTTTATGCTAGTGACAAGGACAGTATGACTCCTAAGATTGGTAATTTGCGTCTGAACTTGGGCTCATTTGCACCTGATGAACAGTAAATTTTAAAAAATATTAAAGAAATTTGAAAAATCCTGAACTTTTTGGCATCAAAGATGCTTGGATGCGCAAGGAATATGCAATTTTTTGTGATGTTAGAACGCTCGAGGAGCTTTAGGAAAAAAAGGGGTCCAAACAGTGTTCTTTTCAAAGTTTCTTTCACAGGCAAAATTTGTTTTTTTTTGCCACGACCTCCATGAATGCCAAAACACCTGCATTTTTGATGCCAAAAAATTTCAGATTTGTTTTAAGTGTTTTTCTATTTTATTTGAATTTACTGTTTACATGATGCACCTGCACCGAACCGGCCGCACTCCTTACGCTCCTAAGACTGGTCAATTTAGCGAAATTTTGTCAATGTCTTCACTTGCCATTGCCCACCACCATCATTTTCTAATTGGAACATCAGCCACATGACAAAACTAGTTAGTAGTATTATTGTCTCCTTGACAGAGTAGTTCATTTTCTTTGGTCAATCCAAACAGGAGCCACAAAGTCAGATAAAAACAAAACAAAATAAATATTTTGTGAGTTGTAACCAGCCAGCCATCAGCAGAGCATCCCATCCCATGGTTTCATAATGCGTAAATCAGATCACCACACAACCGAACACATGGCATGCAATCAGCACAAACGGGGACCTAAAGGCCGCTCCACCTATCTCTCCCAACAGCTGCTAATTTAGCCAGAGAAGCAGCCAACCAGACCAGCCAAGCATTGGCCTGCCAGCCAGAAGGATTACAGCTACAAACCTTTGTTTCCAAGCCAAATTCTCAAGTCTCTACATCTAAAAATGAAAAGGCTTGAAGTCTCTAACTCCAAGTACTAGTACTATATATAACCCCCCAAATGATCTCTAATCCTCCATCCAAGATCACAAGCCTGACAACTTCTCCAGCTCTCTCCCAGCAGCAGAGTTATCTTTGTTAGTTCATTGCAGCAACGTCCGTCAAGGAAGCAAATGGCGGTTACTCTGAAGCTCAGGATCCTCGCTGTGGCGGCAGCCGCCGCCGTCATGGTCAGCACGGTTTCCGCGGCTGATGGACCAGCTCCTGCGCCAGCCTCCGGTGCGTCGGCTGCCGCCCCGGCTGTCGCCATGGCGTCCCTGACCGCGCTCGTCTTCGGCTACTTCTTCTGAGGCCATGTACTTGTGTGCATAATTATTTGGGATTCTTTTGGCTCTTATCGTGTTCATACATGATATGAGTACATCTTGTAAATTTACATGTTCTTTTTCCATTTTGTAATAGAAAAATTGTGGGTACATACATTTGTTTTTTGATAAAGGACGATTTTTATAATGTATGATCAAAGAGATACAAACATACACCACGCATCTGCATGGATAGTATACACACAATCAACGCGTACGTACAAACAAATGATCACACCAGCCAATAACAAAATCATATAAGACTGAAGCTATGCCTAAACTAACAAACTACTCCCTCCGTCCGGAAATACTTGTCCTCGAAATGGTTGTATCTAGACTTATTTTAGTTATAGATACATCCATTTTCTCCATTTCTAGGATAAGTATTTTCGGACGGAGGGAGTAAAAAAAAGAAAAGAAAAAGAGCAACGATGATCCACGCTAAACAGCTGCTAATCCAACAGGAATGATGCAAAGGCATACAATCCAGACGTGGACGCAACCACACCAAATTAAAATCATGCACAACCCAAGCAAGAAGCACAACCGCCAACAACCGTCTTCGTACCCAAGAACATTCGTCGACAAACCGGTGAAACAGTTCATAGATCAACTGGGAGTGAGAGGATGGTGCTGCCAAAATCCCACACGGGAGACGCTCAGGCGATCCTGCGCCTCCGTCACAAGTATACGTCGGTGGTAAACCTAGGCAGACCACTGCCCCCAAACAATACACCACTATCCTCGTCATGACCACGACCTGCCACCACTAGCTCCGTCGAGCATCCGGATCCATGGCCTGTCCGTCCGCTGGGCCAACATCACTGGCACTATAGCCGCACACTGGTACATACACTTGTGGTTCTAATTAATGGATCACCTCTTTGTTTTACTTTGTTGGATATGCTGGATTTAGTCTTCCAAATTTCAACTTGTCAACGAAGGTGCCTAGATCATCATTTTCAATTTCAGTTTAAGAAAAATTTCAGCACCAACCGAAATCATTGAAATTCAATGAATTTAAGTGATTTTGGTTTTTATTTCAGTCAAAGAGCCGACATATTCACTTGAATTCAATTAAAATTTGATTTTTTTGGAAAGTATTATTAAAAATATTTGGGAATTTCAGTGATTCGGTTTTTATTTCAGTCAAAGAGCCGAAATATTCACTTGAATTCAATTAAATTTTGAATTTTTTGGAAAGTATTATAAAAAATATTTGATTTCCTGTGTACTACTGAAATTGCCGAAATATTTTGGCTGAAATGTAAATATTTCAGTGTCTGCTGAAATGAATGAAATTAAGTGAATTCAATCGAAATCTCACTGAAAGTGAAAACCATGGCCTAGATTTCTTGGGCAACCACACAATGTGAGACCCCTGCTCCAGAGGAAGACCAAGATGGAATTCAACCTGAATTTGGAACAATCGCCAAAAAAATACAAATTGTCTACAGTCCTGAATATTTTTGTCATTTTTTCAACCCCATTTTTTTCACCAGCTCAGCTCTCAATAGCTATTTTCATATCAAGCCAACTCATAATTGTTGATCCCAAATGATCATACAAGTGTTTCTTACTAAGTAGTACTCCACCCGTTCCCAAAAGGAAGGCATATAACGTTTGTCTCAAGTCAAACGGTGCCAACCCCTAGGAATGAGCCATAGGTTCCACGTTTACCATCAAACCGTTGTGAACACTTCTAGTTCAAAGAGAAATCCATAATAAGGATTAAAAAATCCAAAATACATCATGTCAAAGAAGTCTCAGTTATGAGTTGTAACCTGCCAGCAATCAGCAGTAGAGCATTCCATGATTGTACTATAATGCAGAAACCAGCTCATCACACAACCAAACACATGGAATGCAATCAGCATAAACGGGGACCCAAAGGCCAGAACACAACAGCTAGCAACTGGCCAACCTCTCCACCTTCTGTCCAGACCAGCCGATGACACCCAGCACTGGCCGGCCGGCCAGAAGGGTTACAGCCAGAAATCTTCATTTCCAAGCCAAGTCTGAAGTCTCTAACTCCAAGTACTACTATATATAAACTACGTTGCACGGATACTTGGATACATATCGGATACGCGATACGGGAATATGCCCGATACGCCAATTTTCTAAAAACATGGATACGGGGATACGTTTATATATAGATGTGACATATATTAATTATTACAAATATGAAGAAAAAAATTAAGGAGGTTCTAGGTCAAAGCATGCCTCAATACGATTACCCCTTTCTTTTCTTGCACTTAGTACACTTCCATTAATTGACAGTGAGGTTTGCCTAGGTTTACTGTTCCAATCAGTGCATCGACTCTCTCTTGCTCACCTTTCACTTGAACAAAAACATTGACAGACATGTTTTCACATGAACTCACGCCCATGTTGGAAATCTTCAAAAGGTGCGCCTTTATTATTGAGGGGATTTCACGTCGAACGAGGGGTTTCAGGTATCCAAAACGTATCGCAGAAGTATCCTAGGAGTATCAAACATTATTTTCTTTTTTACATCAAAATATCAAGGGATACTTACGGGATACGTATCGGGCAGTATCGGGGCAGTATCCGGCTGGATACGCGCACTTTCTGAAATATCGTGCAACGTAGTATATAAACCCCCCAAATGATCTCTCCTCCTCCACCCAAGATCACAAGCCTGACAATATCTTGAGCTCTCATCCAGCACTAGAGTAATTAATATTTGCTAGCTGCAGCAGCAACCTTCCACGACCAAGAAAATGGCACCGACTCTGAAGCTCAGGTTCCTCGCCGTGGCCGCCACCGCCACCGTCGTGGCATCGTTGCTGGTCGGCATGGCCTCCGCGGTTGACGGACCAGCCCCCGCACCAGCTTCCGGCGCGTCGGTAACTGCCCCGGCTGTTGCCATGGCCTCCTTGACCGCCCTCGTCTTTGGCTACTTCTTCTGAGGACATGGGCGACGACGTGCATCATGTCGCGCAATTATTTGGGATCTTTATTTGATTCTACTTGTGTTCATACAGGATATGAGTACATATTGTAAATGTATGTCCTTTTTTATTTTTAATAAAAGTTTAATTGGATACATACAATTTTTTATGAAGGCCGCTTTTTATAATCTACTGGTGTACTTATTTTCCCCAAAAAATCCTAGAAAGAAGGCGCACCTTTTAATGTTTGGTTCCTGTAATACCCTTATTACTTCATCATTACTGTTGCTGAACAGACCCCCACATTAATTACATGCAGTTACAACTCCTCTCATGATCGGCTCCACATTACCTCGCCTCCCAAGGAATCTTTTCCGAGGTGACAAGAGAGTATTTCCCATGGTAAGTTGGGAAACTATTTTACCGTGGGCTCTTTTTGTTGGACCCGAAAATTTACGCCTAAAGCATAGGAACAAGGGAGTAACATCAAAGGGTTACAAACACAATAAGCACATACCCGTCCAGTTGCATGGTTTACCAGATGGGATGTCCCCATCAACTTTTATGATCAACACTTGCATCCTCTTCAATATTGGGAGCCCTTGGCTTGGGTGGAGACGATGGTTTGAGGCCTAGGCCATAGGCTCAAGTATCTTTAAGTGCCACCAACTTCTTGCTTGCTTTAAGCTCATTTCCTTTATAATGGGATCTCGTGTTTCCAAGGTACCTGTCGGAGGGGGCGAAAATCCAGGCTGCAGTGGCGTTTGAGCCATGTTTGGAAGTACCCCTAGGGGGTCATAGAGCCGTTGCGCGAGTGGGGACACACTCGCTTGGAGCGTCACCTCCTGCGGGCACAAAAGTACACCACCTCCTTCCCCGACAAAAGATGGTTTCTCCTCCGAGTCCATGAGAGGTGATCTCCTATCACTTGTTGCTTTTGCTATCGGCGGATGAAGCCCCCCTCGCACCAAGGGTGAGCGTTCCACGGGAGATTGTGTCGATGAAAACAGTGCCTCTCTGAAGCCCTCCTCATTGAAGAGCCCCCTGCGGTGTTTCCATGGGGTCTTCATTGGGCCAAGACACTGCATGTGCCAAGCGAGAGGACCACTCCTCCTCACACGACTCGCTCCTCCACCTGAACCCCCTTTCTCCCAGGGATGAATGCTCGTGGTTGAGAAGAACGATAGGGAGGATGGACCGGAGACACAAATGGCGAGTCGAAGTTGAGGATCCCCCGAGACTGCGTGTGGAGTGTGGCATCATATAGAAGACTCCCAAGAAGAACCAGCTCCACCTTCTCCCTCAACGATGATCTCCGCTCATCCACGACCTGGCCTCAACCTCGGGATCTAGGGTATCCAGAGTAGGAAGTTCCTTCGTCCTTTTCTTCTATGGCCACATGAACCACTCGGAGTATATACATGAAAAGCCTATGCTATTTTTATTGGATTTTTTGGCATGATCACAGAGCACTACTCACGAAATAGAGATGAAACATTGGTAGATTGATTCTTGGGGACCCAACAAGAAGGAGAACTCACCGCCGTTCTTCATCAAGATCATCACCACGACATTCCGCTTGACTATTTGTGGTAGTAATTGTGTGGTAAACCTCTCTCTTTGTTTTGTCATGTCTAGATCATATGAAATATTTGTCATAATTATGATCACCTATGTAATTCTTGTGGTGGATCTTTTGATATAGATGAATAATTCCATTATAGTAAGTATATTAGATTCCCATTTGATTAGTCTAATCACTGAGCAGTTTAGATGAAAGAACAATAGTGGGAAGAATGTGCATCAGATGGTATGGAGTCTGGATCACTATTTGCGAATTATTACTAATGACAAAATATAGATAAAATCTGGATGTGCCTCACAAATGGAGATAAGATTTGACGGGTTTAAGGTTCTTCCCATTGGCCACAAGATGAAAGTTACTTAGCATTTTTTTCTGCTAACAAAAATGGCGTCCGCTCTAACCATTTCATTAAGGTAGGAAAATAACGAAACATAGTACAATAATTTTTTAAGTGAAGCGAAGAAAAAAATGAAATGAAAAGAAGACATAAACCTTAAAGTACATAGCATTATTGTCCCCTTGACAGACATAAGTGCAGTAGGTCATTTTCTTTCACTAGTCCCATCTGGAGCCACAAAGTTAGTTAAATTTAAGACAAAAAACGAACCACAGTTTCCACGTTTACCATCAAATGGTTCCGAACACTTATAGTTCAAACATAAATCAATCTTATAAAAACACATCATGTCAACAAAGTCTTTGTGAGTTAACTAAGAATTCCATGGTTTCATAATGCGAAAACCAGCCCACAACATGCCAAAATCACTATTCTGACCTTGACAACAATCTTTGTCGCAAACTGAACCTGACATGAAAGTATTTCATAATTTGACCCTTTTAGCAACGCCACAGCCCGCGGCATTTCCGCCAACTTAGAAACACCGAGCTAGCTAGAATTTCTGCACTGGCCCACTGCCAGGCCGAGCACGCGTTGCTCGCTGACGTGGCAGGCCAGAAACGCCGAGCTAGCCATCGTTTCTGGAAATGCCAGGGTCCATGGCATTTTTGGTCTAGATATTTTAGGTGGCCGTGGGGCTCTCACCCACCACTCACCACTCACTCTCTTCTCCCCCATTGGCCTATCCCAAGCTCTTACCCTTTCCCCCCTTTGTGTCCCTCACTTGGCCCTCTCAAATCCTTGCAAATCGATTGGGTTGGTCCATGGATCCGGTGTCATTTCCATTCCTTGAGGTAACCTCCTTCATCTCACAATTTTTATTGGTTGGATTTGTCTTTTTGGATTATTTTGTTCATGTGGTTCCTAACCCTAGTTTTGAACATGGTTCTATAATATGATGTTCTTGAGTATTGTTGTTCCAACAGGGTTGCATTGTGATGTTGGTGAACAAACCTTATTGTTTGGGTTATGCCTAATGTTAAGATTTAGGGTTAGCGTTAGGGTTTGGGTTATGCTTAATTTGGATGGAAAAAGTTGTTCTTTTAGCAATGTGGTATATTTAGCATTGTTCATTTCTTGTACTTATGTTCCCCTTTTTTAGATGGACAAGATTGTGAATATTTGTTATGTTGACAAAGAGGCATTCATGAATGTTGACATTGTTGACAAGTATGAGGAAGTGTTGATATTTCTTGAGAATCCTAGTTATGAAGAGGTTGTGGAAGAAACACAGATAAGATTAAAGTGGGTGGATGCAAGTGACCAAGTTGACTTAGTAGGAAGATATGATGTTGGGTCGGCACACAAGTGTTGAATGAAGACAATGCCTATCAAATCCAATTTGCATTGGGTTGCATATAAGGATGTTGTTGCATTCTCGGCAGTCAAGTCACTCGAAGTGTTTGCAAGTAAGGTGGTCAAGCCTCCTCTCTTTCATGTTGACTTGAACTAAACCTTAGTAGATGACGTGAGCTTGACTAGTAGTGTGCCGCCTATTGTTGAGCATAAAGTTGAAGTGGAAGCCAATGAGTATCCCCAATATGGGTTCGGAGGTAGTGCACCGATCGATGATGATGGTCATGACTCCGACGAAGAGTATGAGAGGCACCAAAACATTGTTGGTGACGTAGAGGCTCAAGTAAGGCATAAGGACATGGATCCTGACATTATCTATCAGCGTGCATCTGTGGATGACTCAGATGATGAAGGCTCGATGAATGAGTTGGATGAGGATGGCTTCACTGAGAAAGAGGTAGAGTGGTACACAAAAATCACCGGTAGGGATCACAAAGTTCCCTTGTTTTGTGATGTTAGCCTTGCAGATAAGGATATAGTCGACGGTGGCATGAGCAAGACAACTGAGGCTAGACAGTTTCCCAAGTAGTACACCCGACGAGATTTTGATGTCTTACCTAAGGAAAGGTTTGATGTTCAAGCACATGCTAGAATTCAAGATGTGGTTGGGTGAGTATGCTGTCAAACACTACATGCCTTTCTTAGTTGTTCACTCAGACTGGAACAAGCGATACACCGTGAAATGTGAGGTAGAAAGATGCAAATGGAAAGTCAATGGAAGAGTCACGAAAGATGGTTGGTGGAAGATAACTAGTTGCAAAGCCACTCACCAATGCACACCGCCGACCGTAGAAGCACGAAAGACACACCGTCAGTTAACCTCGGAATTCATCGGTTATAAATACCAGAAACATATAGCCGAGGATCCAACCATTAAAGTGAAGTTGTTGATGAGTTGGGTTGAATATAAGTTTGGATATAAGGTCAAGTATAGGAAGACATGGAAGGCCAATCAAGTCGCTCTTAGAATGTTGTATGGTGGATGGGAAGAGGCGTACAACATGCTACCCAGGTTGTTGGGAGCGATGTCCTATAGAAACCCATGAATATACCACTATGTCCAAGATATTGAAGGAGTGTTCCGTTGTGCCTTTTGGCCCATGCATTGCAGCTTTTGAGCATTGTCGTTCGGTTTTGTCTATAGATGGAACATTCTTGACAGGCAAATACAAGGGCACACTCATGATAGCAATGGCACATGATGCTAATGATCAGGTGTTGCCTATGGCATTTGCTTTGGTGTCCATGGAGAACCAAGACAACTGGGAATGGTTCATGAGACTTGTGAGGAGCACGGTCATTCTTCCGAATAGGGAGGTATGCATCATATCTGATCGGCACCAAGGCATATTGAGGCCATTGATATTCACATTCCAGGGCATGCAAGGCTTCACCACCGATGGTGTATGAGGCACTTCGTTGCAAACTTTTACATGGCTTGTAAGAATAAGGATCTTTACTCCGCATGTGTATCCTTCTCCGTTGAGTTGTTCACGAAACGCTTGAACAAAATCTATGAGAAGGCAAACGAAGGTGCGAAAGAATTCCTAGAAAGGAATATTGATGAGAGACACAAATGGTTACGGGCATGTGACGATGGAGGCATGAGATATGGTGACATGACAAGCAGTCTTGAAGGGTGCCCATCAGTTGCCGGTGGCGGCAATAGCAAAATATACCTTTTACAAGCTAAATGAGTATTTTCTGAAGCACTACTATGAAATTGACAAGTTGATTGGTGATAGTGAGAAGCCTCCCAATGAAATTTATCCGAAGAAGGTTGCTGAGTGGCTAGAGTTTCAGAAAGACAAGTCAACCATCCAGCGAGCCACTTGTCCGCGAGACATAAGTCAAGGAGACATAGTACAAACAAGTCTGCGAGACATAAAACATAACAAGTTCACACATTCACTTCTTCCCTCTTTTGGCAGGGAGACACAAAGCTACATTACAAGTTCAATAGACATAAGGCATCAGTCATCACTTCAGTTCTTCCCTCTTTTTGCAGGCATCTTTTCCCCTTGTTGATGTAGCCCTCTGGAGTGTTCTACCATCCCGGACATTGGCTAATTCTTGAGCTAGCTCGTCGTGCTTCTTCTGACGGCTGAGAAGGTTGAGTTGGCTGCGAAGCTTCTTCCATCTGCGAAGCCCCAAGCTCCATATAGTCTGGATCCGCATCTTCGTCTGTCTCCTCTTCCTCTTCCTCTTCCTCAATCCGTGCTCGGCTTGAAGAAGCACGAGCTACTCTCGAAGATGCACGAGCAGAAGAAGCACGTGCTCGGCTGGAAGATGCACGAGCGGAAGAAAGCACGTGCATTTTATATTGAGCACGTGCCCGCACATACGTGGATGAACCATCGTGGCAAGAGAGTAAAGCGGATAGTGTGCGGCAACGATTCACGACCTTCCGCACAAGGAAAAACATTGACATGTTAATATGCAAAAAGAGTTACGATGAAAGAAAGCACATGTTCATATTGACATGTTAACCTGCAGAGTACTCCTAACAAGCCCATCCATTTCTGGACCAGGGGCACGACCAAGCACCACATTACTATAATTGATACATCTCCATAGCTCTGTGCCCTGAATAAAACAAATGTGACACACCACTCACGAAGAAATGTCACATGTTCATATTTCAAAAGAGAGACAAAAGAGAGACATACCACTCGGTCATGCAAAGGGCCATAATATAGGTGCGCTCCAATGGTCTCCCTAATAGAGTTGTTGAATGCACCATCAGTAGCCTCACTTGGCATTAGGTACAAGCAATAGGCACGAGTCCAAGCACCCTTGTGGATAACTCTGTACTCTTTGCGAAACCACTCCAAAGGCCTTAAATATGCCCCCTCATTGTTGTCGGTTGTGTGATCATTTTCAACTCGAGCATTCCTATGAGCATTCCACATGTCCACCCACATAAGCTGGCGATCCTCCCAGTTCGTGACTTTCTTGTTGTTTTTCTCGTCCTACAAAGCATGAGAAGAGTACATCAGTTTCATTTTTTCATGTTACACATTGATCAACATGTGGTACAAAAAACTCTCACCTATGTAGCGGCACAATTGTCTCACCGTAGTCTGGCGGGGTGCGTTGTTGTACTCCAAATTGCTTTGAAGCACGATGTGGAAGATGCCACTTGACCACAAAGAAGCATATCAAGGGGCACCGCACATGCCAAAGATGTTTGTCACGAAGGCACATATTGCTCAAAGGGAACTGCCTAAGTACCATGTACGACCTCCAGTTGACCTACATCACAACATGTCACTCGCTCATGCATATTTTTTTTCAGGAATGATGACAAAGCATTTGGATAAGTACCTGATTATAACTCAGCATGTCAAGCTGGCTTATGTATGCCTTGTACCGCCCCATGGCGGCGATACTCGACACTTGGACATTAGCCCATGTGTGTGCGATAGTGGGGTACCGCTCCTCATCCCCGTTAAAAGGCCACTCCCAAGGTTCTTCCGGGGCAATGGTGACGTTACGGCCTACAGGGATACGCTCCCACATCCAACCTGTAGGGCCCAAACGAAACCACCAAGACAAGATTTTGGCTTACTCCTCATACATTCTCCGCCCAACTGCACATTTGTACACACGTTAAACGATCACACGCAAACATCTATTTCATATAATGAAAATGCATCATAGTAAGCATTACCTGACGGTACAAGAAGGCTAGTGCCGCCGACCCCAACTCCACTTAACATCCCAGTTACGAAGAGGGTCCAAGAACATCCATGAGGCTGTGTCCCCCGTGCAATCCAGAAACACCACTTGGGTCAAAAGATTCCATAAGTAAGCCCTGGCGTACCTCTCCACAACAGCAGGACTGGCATCCTCTGGGTACTCGTAAAAATGTTCTCGTAGTCGCGAGAACAACACACCAGATGGCCTAGGATCCTTCTTGGTTTCATGAATCCACGGTAAAGGTTTAACACCAACCAATCCCGCAACCTGTTGTTGCCACCCCTCAGACTTCACCTTCCCAGTAAGAGCCCTGCCCTCGATCAGAAGCCCAGAGATCATCACAGTATCCTCCAAAGTGATGGTCATGTCACCAAGAGCAAGGTGGAAAGAGTGCGTCTCCGGCCTCCAATGGTCCGTAAGGGCGGTAATGGCCGTCGAGTTCAGCCATGGTGGTGTGCCTTTAAAGTTGAGCACAAACTGAAGAAGATCCATTCTTCTAAAATAAGGCTCGTAGCGACGGTCATATTCGAGTGATTCACGTAGGTTGTGGCCCCTCAACCGAAGTATTGGAGGAACCTAAAAAAAACAAATGCATAATTTTGATACTTCTCTCAACTTGTCACAATATGAAAGTCAAACAATGTAGATACATAATTACCTCCCCTCTTTCCACTAGCACAACATGATGCTTCTTCTCGTAATAATCATCAAGGCCGGGATATTTATCCGGCTCAAACATCCTACATAATAAGTTAAGGACTTGTTAATACAAATGCTTAAAACAATGACCACATTGCATACACAATGGTACATACATATACATTTTAATCTCTAAGGAAAATACCACAAATCCCCAACCACGTTACCAACACCAATTCTTTTCAACCACAATTATCCCAAACAATCTATTCAAACTACTTAGCAACAATAATCTTATGATTCAACATAATACATTTTTTCTATCTCTATATCCAATACTACATTACTATCCTAACAAATACTTCAACACAAGTAGTATATCTTCTTTCTAAACATAATCTCAACGAAATTTCTACATACAAATCACAAACAACTAATTTTATGGTTCCACCATGTTTCAAAAAATGCATCTACAATAATCAATCTTGACTGAAAAAATTGGAGGAATAGAATGAGAATACCTGAAGCAACTTGGGACGGTCCGATCTACTCCTTTTGATGGCAAAAATAGAGGATTAGGGTTGGATTTGGTGGAGAAGGAGAGAGGGGCAGAGAAAGTTCGTCTCTGGCGGCTAAGGAGGAAGACCCCGCTGGGGCTACGAGTGGGCTGGGTCCTACCCGCGGCCCTGCGGCTTACTTAATTAATCCAGCACAGAAATGCCAAGGCCCATGGCGTTTCAGGCCTGGCACGTCATCGAGCAACGCGCTTGGGCTGACCGTGGGCTAGGGCGGAAACGCTCGCTAGCTCGGCCTGTCTCTGTGCCGCAGAAACGCTCGCTAGCTCGGCGTTTCCATGTTGGGCAGAAACGCCGCGGACTGTGGCATTGCTGAATGGTCAGATCATGAAATACTTCCGTGTCGAGTTCAGTTTGCGACAAAGATTGCTGTCAAGGTCAGAATAGTGATTTCGCCCCCCACAACACAACCGAGCACATGGCATGCAATCAGCACAAAGCGCAACAGCTATCAACTGGCCAACCATTTGCCATTTTAAACCATACCAAACAATAACCAGTGAAGCAGCCAACCGAGCATCGGCCAACCGGTCAGATGGAATACAGTCGGAAACCTGTAGAGACCTTCAACTCCCAAGTCCGAAGTCTCTAACTCCAAGAACTACTATATAAAACCCCCAAATGATCTCCCCTCCTCCACCCAATATCACAAGCTTGAGAGCATCTTCAGTTCTCTCCCAGCACTAGAGGAATCTCTGATATCTCATTGCAGCAGCATCCACCGAGGAGCAAGCAAATGACACCGACTCTCAAGCTCAGGATCCACGCCGTGGCCACCATCGCCGCCACCTTGGTCGGCACAGCCTCTACGGCGGATGGACCGGCTGCCGCCCCGACCTCCGGCGCGCCGGCTGCCGCCCCAGTTGTTGCCATGGCGTCGCTGATCATGCTTGTCTTCGGCTACTTCTTCCGAGGCCATGGACGAATGTGTCGCGTACGCAATTATTTGCTTCAGTACAAGCCTCCTAAACACATCAGCGAAGCCGATCTTTTCATACCCCTTCGTAATAAAGGATAGAAAATACATCGCCCATCAAAACGTGGCTTGTATATGTACCGCACACCCTCTCTCCGCCCTTGGCGGGCCCATTTTTTTTACTTTTTCCACTTCTGAAAAATCTTCAAAAATAAATGACAAGTAGACTACTTTCTTGTTGTATCTAATTACCTTCTTTTTTTCCTTTTTAAATATAACAGTAACCAATGAGAGCCTATCTGTTTTTTTTTCAGTTTTCGTCTGTCCGTGTTTTCTTCTGCTTTTTATTTTAGTTTTAGGTTTTTAAAACAAAATCAAGAACTATTTTTAAATCATGAACTTTTTCTTAATACCATGATTCTTTTTTCAAATCCACAAACTCTTTTCAATTGTTATGAATTTTTACAAAGCCCGTTATTTTAACTTTTTCAGATCCATAAATGCTTGGGCCGGGCCCATGACTTTTCTCTTCCAAAATTAATGAACATTTTTAAATCCGTAAACGCTTGGGCCGACAGGAGTCAACCAACCTGGCAGTCGGGTGGAGATTGGACGGGAAAACCCTATTTGACGTTCTCCGCACAGGCGCACGAAAACTTGGGCCGGCCCATCAACTACTGTTCACATCGCTGGCAGTTCCCATTTTGCGAAACTCCTAGAAGGTTCCCAGCGGTTTTTCTGGTTTTGGGAAACGTCTAGAAAGTTCCTCAGATGGTTTTTTATTTACTTTTTTTGTTTCCTTTTCTATTTCTTTTTTCCGTTTCTTTTGTCTTTCTTCTTTGTTTTCGTTTTTCTCTTTTCCAAAAAACGTTAGGATCTGCGAAAAGCGTTCACAAATCCAATTTTTTTTTCCGAAAGTAAGAAAATGTTTGCATTTTAAAACAGTTTGTCCAAAAAATCCAAAAAATTGTTATCGAATTTCAAGAAATGTTCTTGTTTCAAAAATTTGTTCACAAATCCCCAAAAAAAATTCTAATTTCAAAAAATGTTCCCATTTCGAAAATTTGTTCACAAATTCCAAAAATGTTCGGGTATTTCAAAAAGTGTTCCAACTTTTGAAAGTTTGTTCATGTTTAACAAAATGTTCTCATGTTTCAAAAATTGTTCATAGATTAAAAAATCTTTGTGCACAAATTTTAAAAATGTTCTCATTATTTTATATTTACTTTTTTCAGATTCCAAAAATGTTCCATTTTTTTAAATTTTTGTTCGCAAATTTGAAAGTGATCACTATTTTCAAATAATGTTCACAATTTCAAATAATGTTCTTGTTTTCAATTTTGTTCCTTTTTTATTCACAAAAACTGTTTGTGGTTTTGAAAATTTGTTCCCATTATCAGATTTTTGTTCTCAAAACTCTATAAATGTTTGGGTTTTCGGAAAATGTTCACGAATTTCAAAAACCAATGTGTCGAAAAATGTTCACGTCTTTTGTTTTACTTTTTGAAATTTCAAAATATGTCCGATTTGTTAAATTATTTCATCATATTTTGAGACACTGCTCATTTGTTAAAAAAATCACAATTTCGAAGGAAAGATTGAAAATATTCAAAAAACTGTCCAGATTCTTCATTGGTATTAGTTCTTATACCAGCACGCTTGATATTTAGCATCAAGGCTTGTTAGGTCTACTGGTTAGCTCCTCTCGTATCCAACATGGAGGTCCAGAGATCGAATCCTTGCCCGAATATTTAGCAGGCGTACAGTCTGCACACGATCCTAGACTCATGCCACAACCGGACGGGTGACTCGATCCAATTGGGCACCTGTCGGGTCTAATATTTTAATTCATTTTTATTTTGCCTAACTGTCTGCATGTCTTGCGTTTAGCATTCAAATGTACTTTGCCGATGCCCTTGTTTGTCTCCTTCATAGCACAATCCAGCCCGTCGTGCGCTCAAGCAAGAGAGGTGGGACTAAATAAGCCAATCCTATGTTCATTTTGTTGCCAACCACGTACAGCACATGGCTCGTGCATGACCTTCAGTCGCTGGGGCCCAATAGGCCGAAATACTACACCATTTTAAAGTTACATAGATTAGTAGTATTTATATAATTTGTTTGCTCAAAAATAATGATTCAACTATGGACCTTACCATTCTTGAGGGACCCACAAGAAATAAAAGGCAGAGCAAACATGCATACATGCATCCCTACTGGCAGCGTTGGTGTGTACTAAACTCACCTAAAAAATGGTGTGTACTAAATAAATTAATTAGCATGTATCTTCACCAAAACGTCCACACATCATATAAAATAAAAAAGTATTGTACTAACTAATATTAATCGGATGACCATAGGGCTACCTAAGAGGGAGAAACCCCATGCCCATACCCATGACTAATCGGGTTACCCATGGATGAATATGGTCACCTGTACCCTACCCATTTCGGTCGGGTGTCCATGGGCGTGGTCCCCCATTGGTCGGATTGCCGGGTTGAGACGGGAGTGATGTCAACACCTAGTTGGGCTAAGGCCTAAGCATATTTTTCTTTCCTACTTATTATTATTTTTTTCTTTTTTTGTCAATTTATTTTTCTCCATTTTAAACTTTATTATTATTTTGAAATCTGTTCAATTTTTTTAATGTTGTTTGGAATTCAAAAAAATTATTTGTTTTCAATTATTGTTTACAATTTTAAAAATGTTCTCGAATTTCAAAAAATGTTCTCATTTCTGAATTTTTTGTTCAAATTTTTGAAAAATGTTTGTGTTTCAAAAAAGTTGATATTTTTTTAAAAAGTAAGTTGTTTGCAATTTGTTTTCAACATCAATTGTTGAGAATTTGTTAACAATTTTGGGGAAAGTGCTCAAGTTTGTAAAAATTTCATACACAGTTTCAAACTCCCAAATTATTGAAATATTTTTAGAAATGGTTAGGACTTAGGAAAATGTTCATGTTGTTTGATAATGATGGGAATTGTAAATAACTGAAGCATTCAAATTAGTAAAAACTACATGCTCACGAATGCACCCTTCTGGCCTAGTCTAACACACTCCTCTCAACTGATGTTTTTTTGGGACTATGGATAAATGGCCCCAACTTCTTGTAGCAGCCTAGCACGGACATATGAGGCATCCATACTAGATTCGCATGACTTATGACACCGTTAGCACGTTGCGACACGTTCAACCACTTATCAGTCATTTTTCACTGAGAAAACTTCAGACAGTGCAAAACTTGTCAAACATCCAAACTACTTGGTATTATGCTTTGAATTGGTCACAGAAGCTGGTGAAATTTTTTTGGGGCCATTTGACGATGCCAAAAAACAATATGCTTTCAAATGGACTCTTCTGGCTACCCGAACATAATTCATTGCATATGATCTATTTTTGGACATTCTTAAAATGACCACAACCTTTTCAAGTAGGTGGGCATGCCCATGGTAGGCATCCATGTAAGGTTTAAACGATTTCTGACACCGTATGCAGGTTTTGACACGCCCGATAATTTATCGGTCTTTTTTGACCGAGAAAATTCCAGAAAATGCAAAATTTGTGGAGAATCAAAACAACTTGTCATGGTACCTTGAATTGGTCATACAAGGCCATGATAAAAAAATTGGTGCCATTTCAAGGATGTCAAGAACACAACGTGCTCTCAGATGGAGCCTTCTAGCCTACCCGAACACCCCCCAATTAATATGGTCTAGTTTTGGACATTCTTGAAATGACCCAAAATTTTGCAAGAAGGTGGCCAGCCTATGATAGGTATCCATGAAAGGTTTGAAAGATTTTGGACACCGTATGCAAGTTGCGACACGTCCAACCATTTATTGACCTTTTTTTATCGAGAAACCTCCAAAAACTGCAAAATAAATAAATATGAAAACTAAAATAACTTGGCATGGTTACTTGAATTGGTCACATAAGGGTATGAAAAAAATTGGGATCATTTCAAGGATGTAAGAAACAACGTGCACTTAGACGGAGCCTTCTCGCCTTATCCAAACACCCTCCATTCAACATGGTATATTTTTGGACATCCTTGAAATGACCTCAAGTTTTACAAGTAGGTGGGAATGCCCATGGTAGGCATCCATGTCAGGTTTGAACTATTTCTGACATCATATGCAAGTTGCAACACGGGCCATCTATCGGCCTTTTTGACCAAAAAAATCCAATAAATGAAAATTTTGTCAAAAACCAAAATGATTTGGCATGGTGCCTTGAATTAGTCATACAAGTTAATTGAAAAAAATTGGGACATTTCAAGGATGCCAAAAAACAACGTGCTCTGACGAAGCCTTCTCGCCTATCCGAACACGCTACTTTCAACATGTTCTATTTTTTGACATCCTTAAAATGACCCCAAGTTTGCAAGCAGGTGGGTTTAGCCATGGTAGGCATACATGTAAAGTTTGAACGATTTTCGACACCGTATGCAAGTTGTGATACATCCGACCATATTTTGACCGAGAAAACTCGAGAAAATGCAAAATTTATCCAAAACCAAAGCAACTTGGCATGGTGCCTTGATTTTGTCATACAAGGCCATGAGAAAATAATTTGGGCCATTTCAAGGATGTCGAAAAACAGCATGCTCTCAGACGGTCCTTCTGGCCTACCCAGACACCCTCCGTTAAACATGGTGTTTTTGTGGACGTCCTTGAAACGATCCAAACTTTTGCCGCACGGTTTGAACAAATTCCAATGCCGTATGCAAGTTATGACATGTTTGAGATTTTATCGCTTTATATACTAAGAAAACTTTAGAAAATGCAAAGCTTGTCGAAAACCCAAGGAACTCGACATGATACCTTGAATTGGCAATACAATGCCATCATAAAAAAATTGGTGCCATTTGACGATGTCGGAAGAAAGCATGCTTTCGAACAGAGCCTTCTAACTTACCCAGACATCCTACATTGAACATGGTGTTTTTTGGACATCATTGAAATGACCCCAACTTTTACCACCAGGTGGGAATGCCCAGTAGGCATCCATGCCAGGTTTGAACAGTTTTCAACGAAGTATGCACGTTGCGACACGTACAGTCATTTATCTATCTTTTTTCGACATAATATCCAGGTTTGAAGGAAAAAAAGTATTTAAAATCATAATATAAGCATGTACGTAAAACTATTATTTGAAGCTTTTAACATATCTAAAAAAACAAAAGAATAAAATTGAAACAACAAATGCTTTTTAAACGCATTTAATAAATATTTGAACAAAAAAGAATTGAAAACCATATTTTAAAAAAGTTAATTTAATATTTTAAAAAAGAATTGAAACCATATTTTTAAAAAGTTCATATATTCAAAGTTTTTCTGCACAAATAAAAGAAAATTCAGGGAAATTAAATAAATGGTTTCAGATTTTTTCCATATTTTCTATTTCTATAAATTCAAATTTGTTAGTGTTTTATAAAAACTGTTTGTAAAATTCAAAAATGTTCATGTTCAAAATTTTGTTCGCTCTTTATACAAAATGTTTGTGTTTTGTGGCATTATGAACAATTTTTAAAGACACTACATTTGTTTTTGATATTTATGTACAATTTTATTGAATGTGCATTTTTCTATTTTTGAGCAAAATATAAATAAGCAAAGATTTTTTTAAAATTTCAAAATTTTGTAAAAGCGCGAGCATTTTCTAAAAAGAAAACAAAAACAAAAACAAAAACAAAAATGAAATAGAAAAATTATAAAAAAAGAAATACTGAGCAAAGACTGATTCGCTCAAGATGAAAAGGTCATGTATTTTGAAAAAGAAATTCTTGGATTTGAAAAAAGTTCATCTATATTGAAAAAAACTTCACGGACTTGAAAATAGTTCATCGATTTTTTTAACAAAAGTTCCCGGATTCTGAGAAAGAAGTTCACTAAAAGGTTGAAAAAATCTGAAAAAAAGTTCACTGATTTGATTAAAAGTTCATGAAATTTGAAAAAGGTTCACTAGAAGGTTAGCAAAAAACTGAGTGAAAGTTCAAGGATTTGAAAAAGCCAAGAAAAATTGAAAAAACTTCACGCATTAAATAAAGGGAAACAACAAAAAATAAAAATAAAAGATAAAACAAAAACTAAGTAAAAACAGGCCAAAGAAAACAGAAAGAAAAAAAGGAAAATAAAAGTCCTCTTTTTAGTGTTGTAAGTTGACACATAACAAAGACATAGAAAACAATATATAGTCACATGAGTGAGCTGTCCCAGTTTTTTCTGAGGAGTAAACCACACTTTATTAATTGCTAGATGCACGGTTTATAGGGATTACAAAAAGGTCGTGGGGTAAACCCATCCACAAGTGGCGACCACCAGCTAAAGAAGAAAACTTAGCTAAACTGTGAGCATCAAAATTCAAACTACGACTTTCAAGAATAAATTCATAACTTGAGAAATATCTTGATTGGGCATGAATCACCTTCATAATGGTGCTATACCTTCCTTCAGTGCCATTCTTTATCTTCTCTACCACTGATTTGCAATCACATGCAACGACGATTCGGTCGAGTGATAGATCCAATGCAAGAGCCGAGGCTTCGTGGCACGCAAGTGCCTGCAGGGTCGTCGGGTCGTTTATGTTAGTAAAAACCATCGGCGAGGAGCCCAAGAATTGACCCGTATGGTCTCGACACACTGTTGCAGCTGTCCCACTACTCCCGTCCGTTGATAGTCCCCCGTCAACCTGGATCTTTGTCAAGCCTGGACTAGGAGCAATCCAATGTTGCCGCCTGAGGTATAGCATGTGTCATTGAGCTTGTAAGTGCATGGATAGTACCATGTTCAGATATAAAACTGACGATGAAAGCATTTGTTGCGTGCGGACTTCGCAAAATACCCTCGTGGATAGCTTTTCGTCACGCCGCCCAGATAGCTTATAGGGTAACAACTAGCTTGATCAAGCTTGCATGTGGAAGTTCATCAATTAGTGCAAATAACCACAGTTTGGCATCTGGCTCGGATGGCTTTGTATGTTATCAGCCACATCCTCGTCAACTAGTGCCCATACACAACGTGCTATAGAACACTCTATAAGAGAATGGCGCCAAGAGACCGGCATGCCACATAATTGGCATTTGTCAACCTCGGCCATGTTCCTTCTATGGCAAACATCCTTTGTCGGAATAGAGTGCTTCACTAGTCTCCATAGAAAATTACGGATCTTTCCTGGCACTGGGATCGCTCATAACGTAGTCCAAGCCTTAGTTTGAGTTTTAAAATTAGAACTCCCTGCATTACCCTCAAGCCAATCTTCTCTCCGCCTTTTAGTAACAACCAACATGCGATAAGTTGATCACACAATGAATATCCCTTTCTTTTTGAAGTTCCAAGCCAAAAAATCATCCATCCGTCTAGTTCATAAAGGAATGCTCAAAATAGCACTAGTGTCTGTCGCCAAAAATGTTTGGTCCAGTACCTCTCTCTTCCAAGTCGCACTTGTATTATCAATGAGGTCACTTACCAACACAGGAGGGTTAGCCGAAAGACAAACTATCGGCCTCATGGTATTATTTCTTGGTATCCAATTATCTCCCCAGATCCTTGTTGTGGAGCCATCTCCAATTTACCGTATCTATCCTTGACAAAGAACATCACACCCTTCCAATAAGGCACGCCACAGTTGTGATGGCCGGCTGCCTAACTCTGTGGAGAGGATAGTTCCATTAGGAAAGTAAATTGCCTTCAACATACGCACACAACGTGGGTCCGAATGCTGTAGTATCCTCTATGACTATCTTGCCAGAAGAGACAAATTAAAAAGCTCAAAATCTCGAAAGCCAAGTCCTCCCATGAATTTTGGTTGAGTCATCGTTTTCCATGCAACCCAAGTAGGCCTTCTTTTTCTTTCTTTGCCCCCCCCCCCCACACCAAAATTGCCTAATAAGTTTGTTTAGATGCTCACAAAGGGCCCTTGGCAATTTAAAGCAAGATATAGAATAATCCGTCACCGCTTGTGTAATAGATTTCACTAGTACTTCCTTACCCGCTTGCGATAAAGTTTTCTCAATCCATCCCTTCACCTTGATCCGCAACCTATCTTTCAAGTACTTGAATGCTCCAAATTTTGAAGTACCTACATCTGATGGCGTGCATAGATACTTGTCATTCAAAGTCTCATTTGACACATTCATAATACCTTTGATTTCATCTTTGACATTAGCTGGACAACCTTTACTAAAGAAGATAGTTGATATAGTCGGGTTGATCTTTTGACTTGAAGCTTGACAATATGATTCCAACAGGTTTGAATCCTCTGTCGCTCCTTGACCATTTGCTTTGAATAACAATAGTCTATCATCTGCGAATAAGAGGTGATTGACAGGCGGTGCCGAGGGCGCCACTTGTATCCCACCCAGTTGAGATGACTCACTTAAATTTTTCAATAGGCTTGAAAGGTCCTCCACTGCCAACAAAAATAGGTAAGGGGAGATTGGACCTCCCTGACGGATACCTCTGTTAGGTCTGAATTCCTCTAGCTTCTTACCATTAAAAAGGACCGAGTATGAAACTGAGCTAACAAGATTCATAACAATATCAACCCATCCGTGAGAGAAGCCCAGCTTCAGCATTATAGCTCTTAGATAATCTCATTCGACCCTGTCATACGCTTTCATCATGTCCACCTTGAGAGCACAATGACGGTGCTTAACCGCTCTGTTCCGCTTCATAAAGTGCAAACATTCATATGCTACAATTATGTTATCTGTGATCAGATGCCCAAGTACAAAAACATACTGTTCTACCGATATGATCTCTGGAAGTACCACTTTCAAACGGTTAGCTATAACTTTGGAAGCTATCTTATAGAGAACATTACACAAGCTAATGGGGAGAAACTGTGAAAGGAGCACCAGACTTTTTCCCTTCGGAATCAAGACCAAATATGTTTGATTTATACCTTCCGCACTTTCATGGCCTTCTACAATTTTCAGCACAGTAACCTCAGCTCCACAGACCGCTCAAATTTTTTATGAAAGAAGTGCGCAGGAAACCCATCAAGCCCCGGCGATTTCATAGGAAACATTTTAGGGCTGTTTCACCTCCCCCTCAGTATATGCCGCGTCAAGCAAGCTGCGCATGTCATTAGTAAAAACTGCTTGCATGTTGGTGCAACCCTCCGACGTATACAACGTCTTATAAAAATCCGTCGTCATTGGTTCCAACTCATCCACATCCGCTGTTAACTTGTCCATCCGGCCGAGCTAGAGCTTTAATGTGGTTCTTCCTCCGTAGCCAAATGTAGGACCAAAGTGTATCGATTCTTAAATATAGCGTCGATGTCAAACAAACAATGCCAAATTTTTCTTGCAATTATATTGAAATAGCTATATTTTTTATTAGCTTAAATTATATCTATGAACAACAGGCCCATCAAACCATCAAACGTCAAGCTTTGTAGTGATTTCACTCCTAAAATATATACATACCGCTCTGCATTCTCATTAGTAGACCCGTTGGTTAAAACAAATGGCTTCAATTGTTAGGTATATTGGTGGTCTCTTCTTCCTCTCATTCTTTAGGCAATTCTAGACTTCTAGTTAGTATAAAAGCAGAAGCAGGTATATCATTTGTAATTGAATCTAACGTAGTCCCCGCTGAGTATTGTTGAGGGGGGCCGACCGTCCTAAATTAGTATAAAAGCAGAAGCAGGTACAATCTCCGTCCTAAATTATTTGTATTAAATTTATCTGTATACAGATTTATTTAATAATAAAACGTATCCAGATACATTTGTATGTAGACAAATCTAAGAAAAATAATTTAAAACGAAGGAAGTAGTTTGTATACTCTAAATGTAAAATAATATATCTATGTAGCATACCTTTGGTTGAGATTAGGCAGACCCACAAGCCGTGCTGTGACCTGTGAGAGGCGGAGACGTTTGCCAATGAGTACATCAGCATGTAGTAGACTCATACCAGCTGGCGGAAGCCGCACCTTCGTCGGTCAGCTCGTCACTGATGCTGATGGAGTGGTGGTCTGCCGCTCGATTAAGCCCTAGCTCCGCCGCGGCGGCGGCGGCGGCGGCGGCCGCGAAAACGATCGAGATGGAGTTGCGCAACCAGATGGAAAAGGATGTGTACTGGTCCAATCGATAAGTATTCTCGAGGCCTGCAGACCAGCACATCGAACCGATTATATTACGTGGTTTGTGGGCTAACAATTGTGGGCTTGGGCTATTCAACACTGCGTACGTAGAGAGGTCAGGCCAACGTGTTTGCTAATGGCCAGATAATAATTTAGGAATAAACAAACTAGGCTTTTCACCTGATAAGCATAACGGAACCGAACGCAAAGCAATGGCTTTTCACACTCATGGAAACCATGCAGCACCATCAGTTTGTGCTCATTGCTGTAACGTTATGGGCAATATGGTCTTCTAGGCGCAAAGCAATACATGAGGGCATTTTTCATTCACCACAAGCGACTCATTTGTTTATCAAAAGATTCATATCTGAGCTTGATATGTGCAAGGAAAGTCGCCCAGCAGCGCCTGCACCTTCCGCAAGAGGACCTAGACGACCACCAAAAATACCCCCACCGGGTTTTGCAAAGATCCATGTGGACGCGGAAGTTCGCTCGGGTAGAAGAGGATCAGCGGCGGCAGTCTGCAGGGATAGACAGGGGAACTTCTTAGCAAGTTCATCATTGGTGATCCAAGGTCTTGAAGATCCAGCCACCCTCGAAGCGATCGCATGCCGCGAGGCACTGGCGTTAGCCGAGGACTTGCATCTACAGAGCTTCATTGTGGCATCGGACTCAAGACAAGTTGTCTCAGATATCAACAAGGATGTTCGGGGAAGATATGGTGCTATCATTAGTGAGATCCGCCTTCAAGCAGAACTTTTTCAATGTCTTTTTACTTTTGAACGTAGGGAAGTGAATGTAGAAGCTCATAGTTTAGCTAAATTTTCTTTGTCTCTAGATCCGGGACGCCATGTCTGGTTTGGCCAATCCCATGATCTAACCCGTATCCCACATGTTGTGGATTTTGATGAATAAAGACTAGTTCTACCCCTAAAAAAAAAGATAATAATTAGGAATCCCTCAAAAATAATAATAATTAGGAATAAACAAACTAGGCAACATATCCTCGTGCAAATCCAACGTAGTCCCCGCTTAGTATTGTTGAGGGGGGCCGACCGTAGCATTGACGCTCGCCGCTGAAAATATTGCGTATTTTTATCCCCGTACGTGAGCCCAGTCCACCCTTGATCTCTGCCTTTACAAAATCTCTTCTCTTTCATACATCTCTACTAGCCGGCCTGTGACTTTAATTTCTAAGTGACTAGGGTTAGTCCTTCCTGGAAGATTTTTTAGAGCTTCGAGTTGCCGAACGAGCTGTTTGATTTCTCTTCTAACACTCCCAAAAGTGTATCTGTCCCAGCTATGGAGATGTTCCCCTAAGGCCAACTCCACCGCGCGACCCTATTCTATCCGGCCCCGTCCGTTTGGGGTAAAAGGGATAAACTGGGCGGCCCAGCGCGTGGGAGCAAATGGACTTTTGTCCGTTTTGTGTCCGCTTTCGACCCATCGCCTGCCCAAGTTTGCGCCGCTTTTGGGGTGAAACGGACACCACGCGGACGCGCCGGCCGTCTGCGCGTGTCCTTCCCTGGCCCGCCCCTCGGTGGCACAGGGCGGGCCTTTTTCTATCCGCCCCCTCCCTCCCTCCGGCCGCACCCCACTCCACTCTTCTCCACTCTTCCCCACCCTTTCCCTCGCCGCCGCCGCTGCCATTGCAGCCGTGCAGCTCGGACGCGCGCTCGCCCGGCCCCTTCCCCTCGGCGCCGCCGAGCTACCCAACCACGGCCACATGGTTTGCGCACCCGCCGGTCGGATTTGGGGCGGATCCGGTAGGTCTTGAGCTCGCCCGGCTGTGGGAGGCTGGGCCGCGCCATGGACTGGCCTGCAGATACTCGAATGGCGGCCGGCCGGGCTCGGTGCTTGCCCAAAAGCTCATCGGCGCACCGTTGCCACTCATTAAGTGCAACCACTGCCCAAGGATGGTCGTGCGCCGCGTGTCTACAACGCCGGAACATCCCGGATGGGTGTTCATCAAGTGCTTAAACGATGGGGTATGTGCTCTTTTTAGTTTCGGTTTGTGCTCTCGGATTAGACTAGTTGTGCTAACTTCAAATTTTATTGTGTAGAATGGATGCAAGTTTTGGTATTGGGAAGAAGAGTACATCGATATATTGATAGAGCGAAATTTAGTACATGTTCGTGCACTTTTAGCTAGCATAGAGGCTGTAGATGAGACAAGTGCACTTGTTCCTAGATTAGAGGCTAGACATGAGACTAGGTGTGAGGAAGCAACATCGACTTCCGGCTTGAAGAAGAAAGGAGGGTGCAACATCGAGCCTCCTCCACAGATCAACAATGAGTACATCGAGAAGGCCCTAACCCAACTCAAGGGAGCAGTTATGGAAGTTGGGTATCTTCTAAAATGTATTCTTGTTGTTCTTTTTTTTTTGGCCTTGCTTTGCTAGTCAAAATGTGATGATGTATTGTCATGTACCAAAAATGAATGATAAAAAAAATTAAGGACTTGCAAAGAAAAAATGCGGCCGGGATGCGGCCGCGCGCTGGGCGCACGGCCACCGCATCCCAGGACACGCCCGGACACAACCCCAAATCCCTACCCAAACGGACAGAATCTGGACAAAACGGACGTCCGTTTGAAGACGCGCGGTGGAGTTGGCCCTTCAGCTTCTCCTGCAACTCTACTGCCGACGCACCTTTTGGCCTGCTGCTCCATGTGCTTTCCACAAAAGTATTCAGCTCAGGGTGTCGTTCCCACACATTAGTTCATACCTGAAGCTTTTTGGCCGCCGTTCGTCCGCATTGTGCATAGAGTTTAATGTTATTGGGCCATGATCAGTGCACACTGGTGCTACATTTTCTAGTTCTGCAAAGGGAAATAAATAACTCCATGCCGAGTCCGCTGCAGCCCGATCCAGGCGCACCCTAGTGTATGTTCCTCCCGAGACCTTCTCGAACGCCCATCTTCTTCCTTTATATCCCAAGTCAGCAAGACCACAAATATCAAGGACATCTCGGAATTCATCCATTTTTCATTGTCCCCTAAGATTAACTCCTTCATGTTCGGATTGTGGAAGAACTTCATTGAAATCCCCTAGTGCCACCCAGGAGAGATTCGACGCCCCTGCAATGTCTCATTGATGATCGGCATTGGAGATGCCCATAGTACTATTACCTCCGTTCGGAAATACTTGACGTGGTTTTAGCTCAAATTTAAACTAAAACCACGTCATGTATTTCCAAACGGAGGGAGTGCTTTTTTCTTCTTTTGACTGGAAAGGTGGGCGGTCCGACCATTCTAGCAAGGTAGTGAAATAGCAAAAACTGAGTAAAAGATTCACTTAAATGGCGCAAAGAAAAAGCATAAGAGAGAAGAAACATAAACTATCCCTCCAGCGAGCGTGAGAGCTGACCGCCTCTGATTAATACCCATTTTTTTGTCCAACTTAAAGTATCACTATTGTCCCCTTGATATACGTGTAAAGGCAAAAGTTCATCTTCTTTTATCAATCCCAACTGCAGCCACAAACTCAATGATAAAAACAAAATGAGCCACAATTTCCAAGTTTACCATCAAAATCGTGGCAAATTTGACAAATTTGACCTATAAACGAAATCAAATCACAGAATGAACTATCCGTGAAACTATTTCACGCGGCTGACCTTTTTGTGTGACGCCCGTCACGAAGGCGCCACACTACACTGTGCAACGCCTCACAGATAGTGTGGCGCCTAGCTCCTAGGCGTCGCACTAGTGCAGCGCCTAGCTCCCAGGCGTTGCACTAGTGCAGCACCTGAGAGCTAGGCGACACGGGTCAGCCGCGTGAAATAGTTTCACAGACAGTTCATTCTGTGATTTGATTTCGTTTATAGGTCAAATTTGTCAAATTTGCCGAAATCGTTGCGAACACTTCCATTGCAAATAGAAGTTCATGCATCAAAAAACATCGTATAAAAACCAACAGCAGTAGGTTCATTATGCATCCCATGGCTCTACAATAATGCGAAAACCAGCTCACCACACAACCAAACACATGACATGAAATCATCACAAACGAGGATCTAGAGGGCAGAACACTACAGCTATCAACTGGCCAACCTCTCCATCTTCTCTCCTTACATCTACTAATTTAACCCGAAGCAGACAATAGCCAACGGAGCGGCCAACCAGACCAGCCAATGGCACCCAGCACTGGCCGGCCGGCCAGAAGGGTTACAGCCACAAACCTTCGTTTGCAAGCCAAGCCGAGACCCTCAACTCTCAACTTTGAAGTCTTCAACTCCAAGTACTAGTACTATATATAACCCCTCAAATGATCTCTCCTCCTCCACCCAAGATCACAAGCCTGACAACATCGTCATTTCTCTTCCAGCACCAGAATAATCCTTGGTAGCTCGGTGCAGCAGCATCCTTCCCGGAGCAAGCAGATGGCGCCAACTCTGAAGCTCAGGATCCTCGCAGCGGCTGCCGCTGCCGCCGTCATGGTCAGCACGGCCTCCGCGGCCGACGGACCAGCTCCCGCGCCAGCCTCTGGCGCGTCGGCGGCCGCCCCGACTGTCGCCATGGCGTCCTTGACCGCACTCCTCTTTGGCTACTTCTTCTGAGGCATTAGACGAAGTGCGTCGTGCGCACAATCATTTGGTATCTTTCTTTGGTCGTCTCATGTTCATACATGATATGAGTACATATTGTAAATTTACATGTTCATTTTTCATTTTCTAATGAAATTTTTTTTGGGGTACATGCACTTGTAGCCGTAACTTATCGGTTATGTTGATTTTACTTTGTCGGCTCGAACAATCGCACAGTGCGTGTCCTCTGCTTAGGGAAACCCAGATGAAATTCCTCGATTTTGAACGATTTCCAGACAAATATAAAAATAAAGTTCTTCTTGATGCCGCTCTGTCTACCGTGATGTAACTCCGGAATGTATCTGCGGAGACCCTATGTTATGATGTCATTTAGTCAATGAAGTGCCATATTTGAATAAACCAAACATTTCGTCAAACACTCATCAACGTCCTCTATCACGGCCCAATACGAATCAATGCTTCCACGCTGTGTTTGTAGAGGAGGTAGCCTACGCGGTGATGGAAAGCAAGGCGACAACGAAAGCTGGGTTGGCGGCAAGGTTGGCCCCATACACTGGCGCGTGGGTGGGCGCTTCAGCCGTTGAGGCTGTCCCGACCAGGGAGAGCAACTGCCGCTGCTGCATCGATGAGCCTCAACTAAAGTGGCCGCTGCTGCATCGATGAGCCTCAACTAAAGTGGCCGCCATGCATCTTGGGACAAAGTAACTTCCGCAAACAAACTTGATCGAAATGTTAGGAAGAAGAGGTGACAAGAAAGGGCTAGAGAGAGGATTATGTGCGTGTTGTGCATTTTGACACAAAGAGAGTGACATATATAAGTGCACGGGTGATAATTTGTTTTGGTAGGGCAGGCTGGAGTAGGAATTAACAAGGGGGTTTCATGGCTGGTGCTTAGCTCCTGGCCGCCTTTGCTTTATTTTCAAGTCTAGTGTGCCAGTAACGATGAGTTGTCGGTGTATATCTTTAAGCCGGTCCTGAGTTGGTTTGGCGATGTTGATTATCTGATTAGTGATTGTCTTCTACAGAGAAATGATTAGTTGGCTCGGGCCCCCGCGTGCCCCCCCCCCCCCCCCCCCCCCGCTCGGGCGACTCGGGTGGCTCCCCAACCCTAGCCGCCGCCGGGGCCTAGCTCATCTTCCTCCCTTCCTCCCGCCGCCGCCGGAGGACGCCGCCGGCGGTGGCGGGGGCCCTTCCTCCCTCCCGCGTCTTAGGGGTGGCGGGGCCCCAACATGCGTGGAGGTGCGGCTGATCTAGAGCAACGGCGATGACTTCGACGGCGGTGGTGGTCGGCCTGGCCTCGGCCACGGGCGGCTCCTTGCGGCGGCTGGCCTGGATCGGGCGGCGGCGCGATGCGGTCTTCGGCGATATGTCATCTGGCCTTAGATCGGCGACGGCGTCGAGGGCCTGGTGGACTGCTTGGCGGCACCTCTGGCAGATCTGTTCTGGCCGGTGTAGCCAGTGGTGGTGGTCATCTTCTTCGTCGGAGGTGGCCGGCCAGAGGGTTGGTGATCGGATCTCGAGATCCATCATCTAGTCCCGGCTGCGAGTTGGGGAGACATGGTTGCCGGTGAAAACCGAGCCGACGGCAGGCGATGGCGGCGTTCTACGCCATTACCTTGATGAAGGCATCGTCGCGTAACTATTGTTGACCTACTCGTGCTGCTCCGGGGGAAACCCTAGGATCTGGTGTTCCAGATCGGACGATGGCGGCACTGCGGTGTCGTTTCTCTCTTGGGAGCATCGTTTGTGGAGCAGCGCTGCAAGTCAGAGGCAGGAGGTGGAGCGGCTTCATCTTGCAAGGAGCTTCGGTGGAGATGTTAAGTCATGCCTGACCGACAGGTGCTGCGCTTTGTCATGCCTGGTCGGCAGGTGCTACGCACGACAGATCTTCCAAAGACTTCAAGCTGTGTCGGCTGGTGGTACTTGGCAGCATGGTGCTGAGGTGTATCAGTGGCGACCGCGAAGTGCTCAGCTGTTTGCGCGTAGGGAGGAGATGCCGTTGGGCGCCGTGGTGGCGTCGACGATAGCTGGACCGAGTAAGGTTGATGCATCAGTACAGTTCTGAAGATGGAGCGGTGACAGTTGGCGGCGGCGGCCTCTGAGAGCACGCCGGACAGGTGAGTGACCCATACCCGGCAGGCGTCCTGGATGGGAGCTCAGGTCTTAGATGTTAGGTTTGGCTGCGAGGTCCGTTTGGTATTAGGCCGAGACTATCAGCATCCCTTCATCAATTGGATAGGAGTAGCGACAGATGTTGCCTAGACGATGGCTTTAGTCTTATTGTTGTATTACTTTGTAAGGTCTTATGTGAACAATTAATAAAAATGGCTGTATGCATCATCCAGATGCAGAGGCCGGGGGTCTTCCTCCTTTTTGAAAAAAGAGAGAAATGATTAGTTGTGAGGCGGCTGCTGCTGCAAAATTATTTGAGCATTTAGTGCAAAGGATGTGTCAATATGTTACTGAGTTCTTCCACGTCTTGTTGTCTCAATGTGTATTTTCGTTTTGGTATTTTTGAAGGCAGATGAATGCACAAAGGGATGAACCCGAAATACCCAACAACTTCTCCACCGAAGTTGCATATTTTCCACACTAAAACAAAACATGAAGTTGCATGTGCTTCTCTATTTCATGAATGATGATAAAACTATGAAAACCCATACATCACAAGATCGCGACGGACGAACCTAACTACATATCGTACTAATACAGCGACGGAGCCAGCAGGGTCCGAGTTGGGGCCATGGTTCCCCCGCCCCCATGCGGGAAAAAAAATCCGCAAACTAGGGCTATAAAATATGTGAATTTATGGACTTAATCTTTAAATTTATATGTATGTCCCCCGTCAATGCTCAACATATTTCAATGCCCCTCCCCCCGGGCCTTAAACTTCCTGGCTCCGTCCCTGGTGGTGCGGTGGTGGAGTTGTGGGGTAGGAAATTAAGAGCTTTTAACTACATGGAAAAGTAGCCCCCATCAAAGAAAGAAAAAATATGGATTTATTTTATGATTATTTAGAAATCAGAATTAATTAATAATGTACAATAAAGTAGATAAAGTACAAAAAAACATATGCTAGTATGGAGATACATATTTTACTCATATTTGAGCCGTGGTATTAGTTATTGAGTTGATTGCTTGGGTAGTGTATAGCAGCAAGGATTTTTTTTACTAAGGTACGTCTCTCGGCCCTAGGTGCCCGGGGTTGGCGAAACCCATGAGTCCACCCACCGTGGGTTCAAATCCTGATGCTAATATTTATACGGTATATGGGTCTTCCATATAGTATTTTTATCAAAATAAATTACATAGTCGGTGGTGTAAACTTGCACATAGTGTGCCATGCATATCGCCATCACCATGTCCATATTGTCAGATAAACCATATGGAACGTGCATGCAAGGCACCAACTATTCATAGCTTGGTCATACTTCTCAAACACTAAAGCGTACACATTCGAGTGGTTGAATCATTGATAATACGATATACGTCGGTGACCATCTCTCCTCTATAAATACTTAGAAGGAATCATAGTGTGCTTGTAGGAAGATATGTAAAACTGAGAACGATGACGATTGACGAATACCAAACGGCATCGAGTCACCAAAACATGTTCCGTTGGGGAATGGGATGCACTGGGAATTCGAGCTAGAGAAGAGAATTGGTTGGTAGCTCATTTTCACCGATGCTACTTCTAGGCCAAGACTATTTTGGTGTGTCAGTGAGAGTCAGCATGTGGGCTGCTCTCAAAGGATCCACTGCACGGGAAAAGGCTCCTACATGAGTTCTCGCATCTGTGTTTTCATTTGAGTAGCTACTCTTTGTTGGTACAATATTGATCAACTAGACATGATTTAATCCTCGCCAAAGGAAAGGTAGATGTGGTCTGTTGAGCCCGCCGCATGGGTGATTGGAGCTTTGTTGCCATGACATGTGCATCCATCGTGTAGCTCCATGAGACTAAGTTGTGGGATGTATCTCCTGTTTTGGTAATAGAAGACTTATGTTAGAATAAATCCGAGGCATACCGTCGATCATCTGAGGACCAAGCAATCACACGAGCACGACACTGAGATTTGTTAACGAGGTTCACCGATGTGGCTACATCTCCGGGGCTTGACTACGGGTGCTCCTCCCCGTGACACCGTCACAATACCGCACCCCGGCCACCCGGGCGCCGGCACACGCCGCCGGCTCCTCTTTTCGTGCCTGTGCTATTATGTTGGCATATGTTACGTCGTGTGTCTATCCCCGCTATATATGAGAGGTCTAGGATACAAGTGTCCCATTTGGGCACGATTCCATATCCTATCTAAACATAATACAACTCAGAGTCCAACTGTAACCTACCTTGTACACTATATTCGACACAACTCTAACAAACTCCACCTTGGCGAATATTATCCACCACCTTGAGTCCGTCCATGTGTCAAACTTCCATGTACATTGGACTTGAGTTTATCCCATGAGCACCGCTGCTACTCCAAAGACTCCATATGACTCCACCTGCAACTTGTAGTCCCTTCTTTTGTTAACCACAGTCAACGTTGGAGCAAAATTAAGTTCCTCTTTACTCTAGTCTGTGCTCCCAACTTCCAGAGTATCCGTCCAACGCCATCACACACCGATCACTGACCTGCGTGAAAGTGAACAACACACATATTGGGTGTCACACATAAGAGTTACCTGAACTCAACATCACCGCTCCTTTCTTGACCGTCTGTCTGAAACTTGAAAGAATTTCACCATTGCTTGTAGTCATCCAGAGTCAAATTCACAGTTGTCTCACCACATGTATGACCACCAGAGCCCTGGCCCGTCTCCATGCCTCCCGTGCATACCACACGTCTCGCCGTTATTACCGCGTCGAGCCTCCACTGTCCTGGTCGAGCCTCAAGGGTCGCAAGACCCACACCACTCCACCTCTACTGCAGAGTACCACCGATCATCACCGACCGATGACGAGTTTCACGCTTCCATCTGATCACTGGGCTCCAGTCCGAGCTGCATGTCACCCGCTTTTCCCCCTTGCTGAGTAGGCTTCGATTCCCTGGATCCTTACATCGTAGCCCTTCAATCCAGCTCCACCTTCAACAAGACTCAATGGTAGATGATCCGTCTACCCTCGCGCCCCGTCGACTTCAAGCTCACATGTGCACTGTCTTGAATCAACCCCACACCATAGTCTTGTCAAAGCCGCACAAGCCCTCGGGGCCTGCACCACGTGTTTCCACGCCCAGAAGTCGGTCACCATCAGCATCACGCTCCTATGTCGTCGTCGCTGATCCCACCACCGTCTTCTGTACCAACCGATTTGCGTTGATCCCGTCAGACTGCCTAGTCCGACCCAGCCGAACTTGTCCGGCTACATGACACGCTCAAGGCTCCCAAATCGTCTTCGGCGAATTTCCATCCATCACATGATAATTCCATCCCCGCTGACATGACTTCCCACAACGCCTTCAAGCATCCCTGTTGTGCCAACAAGTCTTTCACCCTTGCCTGCCATAACCCAAGGTTTTCAGTCCCGTCGAACTTCTCCACCTCAAACCTGGTACCCGATGGTGCCACAGTTCTTTGTACGGCTGAACCTGCGAAAAATATCTAAGATTCTTACCACGATGCACAAGTACACACAGCATGCACAGTAGCAAATCCAACCAAAAATTGGCCTTCACGTGGTGTCTCCTGGCTCAATCCCCAACGCTGGCTAGTTGCTTCCAATGCCTCCTGATGGACGTACTGCTTGCCGATTCGATCTGGCTGCCTTGCGTGGCACATGAGGACGCGGTCCTCCTTTTTTTTGTCTCAAAAAAAATCTCCGGTCTCTAATCTTGCCTGCTGTACGCGACCATATCCAACACGATCCGCCGCTTGGTCCGTGTCTCGCCGCCTGCAGCTTTGCGTTCCGCCAGCTGGGCCGGTGCCCAGCACACGCCTTTGGGCCTCCGCAGCCAGCGCCCGTCGACCGATTGATCGATTTGCTGCCTCCCTGCCCTGCGCGACGCGTCACCGCTGCTACCTGTACGCTTGCCCGATCAAACCAAGATCGCCGTACGTCGAGCCGTCATCACAAAATTCCACTGATCGCTGCAACACGGCGAGATCGCCACGTAACTCTTCTGATTTGCTTTCTCCGATCACGCTGAGAACCACGCCAACCTGTGCATCTCAGACTTGATCTTCCTCTAAATCAACATTCCATAGCCTTCGAACAACATAGCTCATGATACCATTTGTTAGAATAAATCCGAGGCATACCGTTGATCATCCGAGGACCAAGCAATCACACGAACACGACACCGAGATTTGTTAACGAGGTTCACCGATGTGGCTACATCTCCGGGGCTTGACTACGGGTGCTCCTCCCCGTGACACCGTCACAATACCGCACCCCGGCCACCCGGGCGCCGGCACACGCCGCCGGCTCCCCTTTGCGTGCATGTGCTATTATGTTGGCATAGGTTACGTCGTGTGTCTATCCCCACTATATATGAGAGGCCTAGGATACAAGTGTCCCACTTGGGCACGACTCCATATCCTATCTAAACATAATACAACTCAGAGTCCAACTGTAACCTACCTTATACACTATATTCGACACAACTCTAACAACTTAGACACGTATTTTGATGGTTATTTCTGCTTGCTGGCTGTCGAGACGAGGGACAACATCTTTGTGGCTAGGAAGAGTTGCACGATTGGATTCAGCAATGTGCACTCATAGGACAACTGCATTATGGCTTTAGTCATCCCATCCTTTTGTGGACCACATTTTTTTTAGAACGAAGACGCACGAACGCGTCCGGCTTTAAATTAATAAAGCCACAGCGGCAGCGTGAACAAGTCATATTACAACCCCACATGCCTACCCGGCCAGCGCAAAAGGATCATCGAAAGATTCATGCGCGACTCAACCGAACCGAAGACAAATTACATGGCATAGCCCGTACAGAGCGCGCAGGCTCGTCAAGCAACAAAAGGGACCATGGACAGCACCATAGTCAAGGCTCCCTAGCCATCACGTAAACTTGCAGCAAACGTTGTTGAGCGGTGTTGATCAACTCAGTATCCCTGCGCCTCCCCAACGGACTCCACTGCTGTAATAGAAGGTTGCATTTGAAGAGGATGTTAGCCGGATGCGAAGGAAAGCAACCCTCAATAGTAAATTTGTTTCTAGTAAGCCATATAGACCAGAGAAGTGCCCCTACACAACTCCACCTCACCCGTTTAGCACTCCCGTGAATCGTATCTAAAAGGTGAGTAAGCTCTGCGGCCGATCTGGGATCCCACTGAACACCAGCCGCGGTCCGGACCGCGCTCCAAGCAAATCTAGCAAGGGAACATCTAAAGAACACGTGGCTGGCGTCCTCAGGCTCCCCACACAACGCGCAAGGGCCAGTGGCCGGCCCATTGCGTTTGGCCACATTTAAGGAGGTCGGCAGCTTATCGCGAAACAATTGCCACATGAAGAGTTTGATCTTCAAGGGCAACCGCGCTTTCCATAGCCCAGCGATCGCCTGCTGTGCCGTCCCTCGGCACAACTTACGGTACAATGAGTTAGCCGAGAACTTGCCAGAACTGGTGAGCGCCCAGCTGACCGTATCTGGTTCGTCCGCAAGGGTGATCGGGTTAATAAGGTGCATCAGAGCCAAGAGATTGGTCTGCTCTAACCCGTTTAGTTCTCGTTTAAAATAGATCACGGGAGGACTAGCCGCGAGCGCAGCCGCCACCGTGATGGATGGATCGACGGCCAACTCGTACAAATCCTGGAATTCCATCCAGAGAGGTTGGGCTCCCAGCCACCTATCCGTCCAGAATCGGGTCGAGCGTCTGTTCCCAATCGAAAATTTCGCCCCCATGGCGAACGCCGGTTTGACCGACTGCAAGTCATTCCAGAAGGGGGAGCCCCGTGCCCGCCCTTCGAAAAAATTTCCACCTGGAAAGTACTTGGCCTTGAGGAGATCAGCCCAAAGACCTGAAGCACCTTGGGCGATTTTCCAAATCCACTTACACATCAAGGCGATGTTTAAGAGTCTGGAATTGGTGATCCCGAGGCCCCCCAAGGCCTTGGGCCGACACACCCTAGCCCATTTAACCATATGATATTTACGGTTTGGGCTGGTTCCTTCCCAAAAGAACTTGGCTCGGGGCGTGTCGAACTTCGCATGAACCCCTTCTGCGAGAAGAAACAAACCCATGGCAAACATCGGCAAGGAGGATAGACTGGAATTCGTAAGAATGAGTCTAGTCGCCTTGGAGAGGAATTTGCCTCGCCAGGGGCACACCCTCCCGCGCACCTTGCCGCACAGCGGATCCCAATCCTCTATCGTGGGTCGTTTGGTATCAATCGGTAGCCCGAGGTACGTAAAGGGAAATTTTCCAACTTTGCAATTAAACAAATCCGCTATACGTCTACCCTCGTCCGGCTCCACCCCCATCGCAATCAACTCACACTTGTGAAAGTTGATTTTGAGACCGGACATGAGCTCGAAGCTAATGAGAATCTCCTTGACCGAAGCTATACTCTGAAGGTCCGGGCGAAACATCAAAAGCGTATCATCCGCATATTGCAAATGAGTCACTCCCCCTGGAATGAGATGGCCTACCAGCCCTTGGATATGGCCAGCCGCCGCTGCTTTCGATAGCATAGCGGACAACGCGTCAACAATAAAGTTGAACAGCAGCGGTGACATCGGGTCGCCCTGCCTAAGGCCGCGTTTGTTCCTGAAGAAATGCCCTATTTCTCCATTCACCGACACTTCAGTTTGGCCACTCGAGACCAATTGCAAGACACGATGAACCCACACCGCGGAGAACCCACGACCCAAGAGCACTTGGCGCAGGAAATCCCAATTTACCCGGTCATACGCCTTCTCGAAGTCTAGCTTCAGCAGAACGGCTGGTTCCTTCGTGCGTTTAAGCTCGTGAACAATCTCCTGGAGAGCGAGCGGACCCTCCAGGATATTACGCCCACGAATAAACGCGGATTGGTTACGGTGGATCGAGCGTTGGGCAATCGGACCTAATCGCGTAGCGCTCGCTTTGGCGCAGATCTTAAAAGGCACATTAATCAACGCAATCGGGCGATACTGTCTAATGTTGTCAGCCCCCTGAACCTTCGGAATGAGCGAGAGCACTCCAAAGTTAAGGCGGGAAATATCTACCTGGCCCCGCATGAAACCGTTACATATCTCGAAGATCGGCCCTCTAAGGGTGGGCCAAAATCGCTTAAACATAGCAACCGGCCACCCGTCCGGTCCCGGTGCTGTGTCCACTTTCATCCCCATGAGAGCGGCGTCGATTTCTTCAGGGAGAAACGCGAGCCCCAACTCGTCGTTCTCTGCTTCTAGAACGCGTTGGGATCCCTCCCACACGTCCTCACGAAGGCCCGCTCCCTGGGCCTCACTTGTTCCCATCAGGTTGATGTAGAACTCGTAAATGTGTCGCGAAATGTCTTCTTGGCGCAACAAGAGCCCCTGCTCCGATTGAAGCCTGAGTATAGCGCATTTACGACGCCGACCGTTGGCGTATGCCTGGAAATACTTGGTATTGGCGTCACCCTTAAGGGTCCATTTTAGCCCACTACGCCGCCGCCAGTATCCTCCTCCGCGCGAAGTAGGGCTTCGACCTGCCCCTCAAGAGCGTATCGATGAGCCCACTCCTGCTCCGAGAAAACACGAGCATCAGCTTGCGCATTGATCCTGGCGATCTCGTTCGTGATCAGCGTTCTGTGCTCCTTGTCCATCCTCCCTAGGTTGGCGCCCCACCCCTTGAGGCTCGCTCTCAATCGGCCCTCGACAGCATTCCAGAATTCCATCGGGCCACGTTGGGGTCCGACCTGCTGCACGCACGCTAGCCATTTCTCTTTGAAGAGCGACTTGAAGCCTGGCACTTCAAACCAGGCCGTTTCAAAGAAAAACCGCGGGCTGCGTCTCAGCCTATCCTCCCCCGAGGAGTAGACTAGCGGGACGTGGTCTGATCCAATCCGTGTCTCAGCGACCAACGCGCACATAGGATAGCCCATTTCCCACTCCGGCGACATAAACACCCTGTCAAGCACCGAACGAACCGGCGCAAGCTGCTTATTAGTCCAAGTAAAGTGCGCGCCCGTTCTGGCCACTTCCCTAAGTGCCATGGCGGCAATAGCCGCATTGAACATGGCCACCCTCGGCCAGTTAATGATGCCATTATTCTTGTCGGCTCCGGACCTAATTAGGTTGAATCCCCCCCCCCACGAGGACCGGGAGTGCCGCGGCAGTCACCGTAGTGACTTTCTGTTGGAGTTCTCCCAAGAACTCCGCCGATCTGGAATGATTGGCAGGTCCATAGACCTGAATAACTACTAACTCGCGAAGCGTAGCACGAATGCGAAAATGAGCAGCTAAGAAGAAAGAGCCCCTATCCCAGTTGATAATTTCATACGCATCGCGGCTTAGACCCATCAACATGCCCCCCGAGCGCCCTAACGCGGGAGTAAAGTGCCACTCAAAACGTTCTAACGGATCTAGCGAAAGCAGCTCATGGAAGCAGAAATCCGTCTTAATAGTTTCCTGCAAACCTACGATGTCCACGTCCTCTTTGCGCATGTACTCTTTGAGGAGGGTGCGCCGACCCTTGTGGCCAAAGCCACGGATATTCCAAAACAACGCTCGCATCTAAATGACACGATTGCGAAGCAGTCCACCCCTAGAGGTGACCGCTTTCGCCACGCGCCTCACCTTGCCCCTGCAAGGCGAGGGAGAAGGGGCAACCCCTGTTGCCTGTCCCTCCTCCTCGGGCACAGAAAGAACCGCGATGGCCCCTCCCTTGGGGCCCTCCGTCCTCTGTTCGGCACGCGCTGCAGCAGCAGCCGCAAGCGCGGCCTGCGCCAACTCCTTAGCGCGCACCAGAGTAATCAGCTCTCGTTGACCACCCACACAAGCGGGGTCGACACCACTTGCATCTAACACCTCCATCAAATGATCATCCGAAAATGAATCAAGCACCGTGAATCGGGGGGGGGGGGTGGATTACCTGAGATTTCCATATTCTTCTGGGCCTGAAGAAGTTGCGCCCGCTGCAAGGAAGGCATGTTGCCCTTGGCTCCCTTGGAGCGCGAGCTCGTGCGCACCGGCACCGCCGACACCGTCTTGGTACGTTTGGCCTTGGAGCTCCGCGCCATCAAGGAGGCCTCCTGCAGCAGCGGATCAACGACCGGAGGAGCCGTCGGGGCCGCCAATGCCATGACGGACTGCCTTGGGGTGGGGGGAGCACCAAGAGGATGCATTGCGCGCACCGTCTCCGCGCTGACCTTGCGCACCGCCATCTTCTTCATCATCTTCACTGAGCCACTGAGGGATTTGCCGCGACCACCCGAAGCCGGCGACCTACCTAGAATCATGCGCGAAGGGCTGGGAGAGAGGGCGATCGGAGAGCGTGCACCGCCCGCACCTGCTGGTCTCGACGGGGCCGCAACCATGGGTGGAGAGGACACCGACCCCAGGTTGGACCCGTATTGGTTGGGCACCGAAAGCACCATCTCAGCAGAGCCCATCCCCACATCAGAATGAGGCACCTCCATCCCCTCCGCTGGCGCCGTAGCACCAGCCGCAGAGATCCCCAGTTTGTCCCAAGCAGCCGTATCAATGGAATCATCCTCCTCCACACTCGCATCTGGCTCCGGATCCTTGCCCTTGTCCTTGGTCCTGTCTTTGTCTTGGTCACCCGGATCCCCTCCGCTGGGTGGAGGGGGAGGGGGGAGAGCAGGGGCCGCTGGGCGCGGGGCAGCAAGCTCCGGCTCGAGCTTAACATTGTACCCAGCCCCATTGAACCAGATCTGCACTGAACCTCGCAGCTTTGCCGGCGCCCGGCACACAAAGAGCATGCGCACCGAACCCGCCCGGATCAGGGACAACTCGTCCACCACCAGCGGGCGCCCAATCATCGTCGTCGCCGCCATCAGCCTCTCCACCCGACGCTGCTTCGGCGGAATGCCCCAGAGCTTCACCCACACCTCCGGCATCGACAGCGCCTTGGGCTCAGTGAGAGCAGCGTCCCGGATATCGGCCGTGATATTGTTGATGGAGAGGAAAAGCTTGCCACTGCGCGTCGCCATCCTCAGCATGGCCGGATCGGGAAAAGCCACCGAGAAGGAATCAGCGTCAAAGGGGGTGACCATCCAATCCCACTCGCCCTCGAAGAGATGCGTGAGCTCCTTCTCCAGAATCTCCTTGGACAGAACCCCCGGCTCCGCCGAGACCAGCGCCGCGTTGGCCCCTAACGAGCCCTCCGACGCCGCGTCCGCCTCCGCGGGGTATTGAAGGCAGAAGAAGCCCCCGCCCGCGAACGCGTGCCCCATGGATTGGAGCATCATGGGCTTGCCGCGCGAGGGGCAGTAGGCCGAGGCATGGCCCTCTTGGCTGCAGATGACGCAGAGTTGCTTGAAGGTGCACTCGTTTTGGTAGTGTCCCGTGCGCCCGCACCGAAAGCACTCCGGCCCCTCCTCCACTTCGACAGGTATAGGTTCCGCCGCCGTGTCCTTGGAAGAAGAAGGCTTCGACGGCTACTTCATCGCGGGCTTGTGCTTCTTCATTTTCTGCTTGGCGTAGGGGTCTCCAACGCGGTCGCCACCGGGCGGAAGGAGCGACTCCTTGCGCTTGAGCTCCAGCCCCTTTCTCTTGTGGACCACATTGGTGGTTGACTTGCATCTATGGGCCGCTGGAGGGCGTGAACAAGGTTGCTTTCCTGGACGAGTTGTGAGAGGTGCGACCTGTCCTGTCGTACTCCTGAGTTGTCTGCGGTGACTTCAATATGATATATAGCAATGAGCACGAGATCAATGAAAACCTCCATGACCGCATGATCGGGAGATTCCACCGCTTCCTAAATGATTGTGAGCTCAAAGAGTTGTACTTTCATGGTCGGTGATACACATGGTCCTGTGAACATGGTGCTCCCTGGTTGGTCAGGCTTGACAGAGTGGTCTGCATGGTGGACTGGGAGCAGCTGCATCCTAGCTGCTCGATGTAATATCTCTCCACCATTATCTCTGACCACTACCAGTCTACCACCTTCTCCTAGACTGCATGCCGTGACCACCAATGATGAGAAAAACATCATTATGCATCCCAAAAACATCATGTCAAAAACCAACAGCAGTAGGTTAATTATGGATCCCATGATTGTACTATAATGCGAAAACCAGCTCACCACACAACCAAACACATGGCATGAAATCATCACAAACGAGGATCTAGAGGGCAGAATACTACAGCTATCAACTGGCCAACCTCTCCATCTTCTCTCCTTAAAGCTACTAATTTAACCCCAAGCAGACAATAGCCAGCGAAGCGGCCAACCAGACCAGCCAATGGCACCCAGCACTGAGCGGCCGGCCAGAAGGGTTACAACCACAAACCTTCGTTTGCAAGCCAAGTCGAGACCCTCAACTCTCAACTCTGAAGTCTTCAACTCCAAGTACTAGTACTATATATAACCCCTCAAATGATCTCTCCTCCTCCACCCAAGATCACAAGCCTGACATCATCTTCAGTTCTCTTCCAGCACCAGAGTAATCTTTGGTAGCTCGTTGCAGCAGCATCCTTCTAGGAGCAAGCAAATGGTGCCGACTCTGAAGCTCAGGATCCTCTCCGTGGCTGCCGCCGCCTGCGTCATGGTCAGCACGGCCTACGCGGCCGATGGACCAGCTCCGGCCCCGGCCTCCGGCGCCTCAGCGGTCGCCCCGGCTGTCGCCATGGCGTCCTTGACCGCACTCGTCCTCGGCTACTTCTTCTGAGGACATTAGACGACGTGGGTCGTGCGCACAATCATTTCAGAACTTTCTTTGGTTCTTCTCGTGTTCATACATGATATGAGTACATATTGTAAATTTGCATGTTCGTTTTTCATTTCAATAACATTTGTTGGGGCACATACTTGTAGCTGTAACTGATCTTCCCGCAAAAAAAAAACCCTGTAACTGATCGTTTCTGTTGATTTGACTTTGTTGCATATCCTGGTTCAGTCTTTCAAATTTCAACTTGTCTATTGCGGTGCCTTAGTTTCTCGAGCAATTCACCCAGCTTCTTAGACAAACCAAGATGAAATTCCTCCTCGCAAAAAAATGAAAGAAAGATGAAATTCCTCAATTTCGAATGATTGCCAAAGAAATATTAAAAAAAATACGCCGAAGCTTCCAAGCTAATCAAGACTACCTGTTAGTAAATACAAATACAAGACATTTTTTTCTTGAAAAGGGGGCATACGCGAGGCTTCTGCATCATTTGGATGCACACAACCATTTATATTAAACAAAGTGCAAGCCAAATGATCCCAACATTGAGTACGTTGAGTTCTTGAAATCAAATAATGTGTTAGCTGCGCTGGTTGTTAGCTGTCTCCAGGGCTTGAAATATTTATTTTATCATTTGTCGACCCCAACAGTTTCACCAGCTCGCAACAGCTGGTTGCTAATTCAACTTTCAAAAATTTCTGGGTCAATCTTAAATCTTTGTAAATGTTCCTTGAAGTAGTATTAAGCCCGCTTTATGAATAAAGCTAAACGACCAAACCGATTCAAGGTGATGAGAAAATCCTTTTACAAAGCAGGTCAATGAAAAAAATGACAGACGAGCGAATAGCGAAAACGCCACCAACTCAAAGTCGAGTATGAATACGTGGCTAGCCACACCCCACGAAAGCACTCGAGACTATCGACTAGGAATGAAACTGTGCGTCCTCGAGAAACCATCGGACACCGTTGCACCACACAGACTAAGCTATTGCCGGAGAGTGCCACCTGCCCTCTCGCTCCGGACCGCTTAGCGCCGATCCTGCTTGCGGATAGCGAGGACTGTGATGTCACATGTAGAAGGCACGAGACAAACACCCTACTAAGTATGACTGTCCAAGAAGGCATTGCCATGGTAGAACGAAGTGTTGTTTCTTTTAAATAGACTATCCCACTTTTATCTTGGACCACTTATTTGTCATTTTGAATGGTGACCAATATACCTGCCTTTAGTAAATAAGATAAATTTAGGAAGTTTCCATGGGTGCATGCCAAAGTTTAGTAATTTTGTTTTCTAAAAAACATGGCAAATTTAGGGATTTTCCAAGCTACATAAGATAAATTTGCCACACTTCCAATAATTGCCAATGGTGTATACAAATGAAAGATATGGTAGAGTGAACTTTTCATAGAATCTACAATAAAAAATACCAGGGTGAATACAGAAAATTTGCCGTGGTCCAGTTCGAACAGAATACAACCCTAGAAAATATTCAAGAAAAACTAGATGGGATGATGCCATGATGCTAAAAAATACATCACAACGATACACTAAATTTGCAATGATACTAAAAAATAGATCAGGGGAAAATGTGAATAAAATTGCCATGATGCATACACACACTACTTGGCGTAATGCAAAGAATACATCATGGCAAAAATCTGTCTAAAATTGCCATGCTGCACACACATTACTTGGGGTAATGCAAAAAAAAAAGTTTACGCAAATTGTTTTTGCATGTTGCAAAAATGTATGTAAAGTTGCCACAAACGCAAAGAAACTATATGCCATGACTCTCAAAGAACACATCATGGTGACTCACTAATTTACCACGATGCTAGAAAAACACATGGCAGATTGTGTATAAGTTTGCCAACCAGAATACACACTACTTGATACGATGCTCAAAAAACACATCTGTGGCAAATTATGTGTAAAATTCCATGATGGAAAATTGTATATAAAGTTGCAATATGCATACAAACTACCTGCCATGAAGGTCAAAAAACACCTAATGACAACACAAAAAGATGATGGCAAAAATTAGAAAATTATTGTGGTGTTTTGCGTGGCAACTTTAGAATTTTTTTTTGTTCCAAAGATGACAAATTCAAAAATTATGTGCTATCTTAAGATGGCAAATTCAGCCCGCAAAAAAACATGGCAAATTCATAAAAAAGATTGATATTTAGGGAAATAGGTTAGTCCCAGATCACAGTCAATCCACCATGACCCACCGCGTCGTAGGCCTCCGCCTATCGGGCTAGCTGTGTTTTAAACTTGGTTAGCCTCCCGATAAAACTAGATCATGTTTTCACACGGTTTGATGCGGAGGAGATCCTTAAGATGCCTTTGTGCACGAGGATAGTATTGGATTTCTGGGCTTGATTGGCATGAGGAAAGCTGGGGCATTTTCATAGTTCGGTCGGCATACCGAATGATCATGCGCACAAAACTTAGCAGAGGAAGTTGGATTGAAGACGAGGCAGGAACTTCGGTCTCCCAGTCAGAAAGCAATTAGTGGACATCTATATGGCACATCAAGGTTCCCTCAAAACTGCGAGTTTTTGCATGGAGCCTGGCAAGACAATCTATACCCTGCGGGGTTCTGCTAAATCACCGGAATATGGCAACAACCTAGACTTGTATGTTGTGCGGGGCTCGTGATACTTGGAGGCATGCCCTACTCTCTTGTCCGATGGCAGGGAGCGTGTGGGCGCTAGCTCCTGATCATATAGTCGAGACCATGAGTGGCCACACCGTGGAAAGTGCAAAGGATTGGTTGTTTGCCCTACATGAAATACTAGCCACTGATGATTTTTTCCGATTAGTGGTATCACTATGGGCGATCTGGGGAGCAAGGAGAAAGGTCATTCATGAAGATATATTCAGCCACCACATACAGTACAACATTTTATCAATTCTTACTTATTAGAGTTACAGGTGATCAATGCGAGAGCTCCAGCTGCACCGGCTAGTACTATACCGCAGCAAATACCTCACTGGCTCCCGCCGGAGGCAGGATTTGCTAAGCTGAATGCGGACGCGGCGGTGTCACGTCATGGTTTTGGGGCGATTGGAGTGAACTGCAGGGACCAAAGAGGTGGCTACATGGGCGCTTCTGCCATTGTTTTCAGATATATCTCAGACCCAACAACACTTGAAGCATTGGCAGTTAGAGAAGCTATGGATCTAGCGGATGATCTCTATATCTAGAGAATTCATGTGGCATCGGATTGCAAGGTGGTGGTCGACGACATTCAGAAGCGAAATATGGCGAGTTATGGGGCTATAGTTCAAGAGATTATAAGCCATTCTCTTTCTTTTACTTTTTGTAATATCGTTCATGAACGTAGGAGCTCAAATATTGAAGCTCACAATTTAGCGAAGCATGCACTTACCCTGGGAGGTGGCCGTCATGTTTGGTTAGGTCATCCAGGAGATCTTCCATCCGCCCCTGTAAACATTGTGACGAATTAATAAAGCTTCGTGGAATTGTCCAAAAAAGAAAACTAGATCACACTACTTGAATTTGTTGGAACAGAATCCTTTCTTATAGGGATATTAACGTCACCCTTGAAACTAATCTGCATCAAATTTCACAGGAGAAAGTAAAATTGGTGCTAGTCATGAAGCACATGCTTCCTGCTCACGGCCACAATAATAACTAATAGCCTTCTTTTAGTGGAATCTTCTTCAAAAAATAAAAGAAATAATAGAACAATGCATCTATCTCCGGACAACCTTCGTTATAAAAGATGTGTAGAATAGCATAGATCCAACATGATACCTCTCCTGTGAAATTTGATCCTGTGAAAAACTAGATCACACTACTTGAATTTGTTGGAAAAAATCCTTTCTTATAGGGATATCACACGTCACCCTTGAAACTAATCTGCATCAAATTTCATAGGAGAAAGCAAAATTGGTGCTAGTCATGAAGCACATGCTTCCTGCTCACGGCCACAATAATAATTAATAGCCTTCGTTTAGTAGAACCTTCTTCAAAAAATAAAGGAAATAATAGAACAATGCATCTCACTAGTAGAAAACTTGGCTTCGGTCACAAGGCAATATTCACATTAGTCCCGGTTCAGTCACGAACCGGGACTAATGTGAGCATTGGTCCCGGTTCGTGCGGCTAGGGGCCTGCCGGGCCTCGTGGGGGCATTGGTCCCGGTTCGTCCGGACCCTTTGGTCCCGGTTGGTGGGACAAACCGGGACCAATGGGCCACGCTCCTGGCCCACCACCCTTTAGTCCCGGTTCCTACCACAAACCGGGACTAAAGGGATGGTCCTAGTTGCGGCCAGTGTTTAGTCCCACCTCGCCAACCGAAGGGCGCTCACACCAGTTTATAAGCCCGTCCCTCTATGCCTTGTTGAGCTTCTCTTAAAGTGAAAATAGATGCCCTTATACAGAGAATTTCACCTAAATTCACAGTAAATTTCATAGAAATTTACTATGAATTTAGGTTTAATTTTCTCTATAAGCGCATCTATGTTCATTTTTTATATTTATAAAATAAATAAACCTTAATAAATAAATAAAACTAAATAAACCTTAATAAAAAAATAAAATAAACTATAGTAACTACAATAAATAAACCTTAATAAATTAAGTAAAATAGCAGCAGTAAAATAAATAAAAATAGCAGCAGTAAAATAAATAAAAATAAAATAATTAAAGTAAAATACATAAGTAATTAGAAATAAAATAAATAAGTTTTTTGTTGTAAGTAGAAACAAAACAAAACAAATAAAGCAAAAGAGAAAAAAAACAGAGGAAAAAAATTATGCCACCTACTGGGCCACCACGGCCTGAATACGACTAGAAACCCTTACATGGGCCAGGATTCAGGCCCGCAGAAGGCCCAGTAGGCCCACAGGCAAATAGTGACAGAATAGGCCCGTAAGCCTGCATTTGAGAGGAGCTCGAAGTGGTCAGCGCAGCTGCGCTTATAAACCACTGTCGAAGCCTCTCGGCTAGCGAGGTGGGACTAAACATCCCACCGCACCGCGCCAGTTCCAGCACAAGGCCTTTGGTCCCGGTTGGTGCCACCAACCGGGACTAAAGGGGGCATTGGTCCCGGTTCGTGGCACCAACCGGGACCAAAGGCCTTTAGTCCCGGTTGGTGCCACGAACCGGGACCACTGAGTTCCCTATATATACCCCATCGCCACAGCAGAGCACTCCACAGTGCTCTGTTTTTTCTGGCCGGCGAGGGGAGGGCATTTGGGTGCTCTAGCTCCCCTCCTATGCACATGAGGTGTTCGATGAAATGTCTGAGCCACACTAGTTAATCTTTGTCCTCTCGAAACTCGACCTCCGAGCTCCATTTTCCCCGAGATTTGTCTAGGTTTAGCGGTCCGTCACGTCCCGTCCCCGTCTTCACCGCCGTCGATCGCCCGCGCCGATCTCGTCGCCAGCACCACCGTGGTGAGCCTCTTGTTCTTATCTTCTTTCTGAAAGGAAAAAATTCTTACTTTAGATAGTTACTTGTCTAATTTTGTTACTTTTATTATTCCTTCTTATTACATAGTGCGATGGTTTTGGTATCCGCCCCCGTCGGCCCTCGTCCTGTCTATGATTCGGATGTGGTATATATTATCTTTTTATAACTATTTGGTTCATTTATTGTTTATGACAAATATACCGACCAACGTGACATAGATTTTATTTATCTAGGAGGTGGTTGAACCGGAAATTCTAACCGACCCTATTGTCGAGAGGTTAAATTTAGTTGAAGAAGAAAACAATTATTTGAAGGAAAAAATAAAAAAAATTGAGGAGGAGAAGATGATATTGGAGTTGCATGTTGCGGATGTCGTCGATGATCACAAGATCAAGATGGATGCAATGCGCTTGAAGATTAGAAAGATTAGAAAATATGCCATTCATACCGAGGCTTGGTATCATTATGCCGTTGGATCAATTGTTACCTTGGTTGCGATTATGATCGCATTTGTTTTCGCATTGAAATGTTTTACATAGTTTCAATGTATGGTTTAATTAATTAGATGCTCTGGAGAGCTATATATATGTTGTTAGATGAGAACTATGTATGTACTTTGGTTTTAATGTGATGATGAACTTCTATTAATTTGGTCACTTAATTATCTATTCATGATGTTCTGTAATGGTTTTTGACACACTTAATTATATATAATGCACGCAGATGAACCGGCAATGGATGTACGGTGACAGACACACCTCCGAGTACATTAAGGGCGTGCATGATTTTCTCGAAGTGGCTGAGGCAAACAAGCAGAATGGTTTTATGTGTTGTCCATGCCCTATATGTGGGAATACGAAGTCTTACTCTGACCGGAAAATCCTTCACACCCACCTGCTTTACAAGGGTTTCATGCCACACTATAATGTTTGGACGAGGCACGGAGAAATAGGGGTTATGATGGAAGACGGCGAAGAAGAAGAGGACGATGACAACTATGTGCCCCCTGAATACGGTGATGCTGCAACGGGGGAAGCTGCTGAAGATCAAGAGGAACCAGACGATGTGCCCAATGATGCTGCAAGGGGGGAAGCTGCTGAAGATCAAGAGGAACCAGTGCCCGATGATGATGATCTCCGCCGGGTCATAGTCGATGCAAGGACGCAATGCGAAAGTCAAAAGGAGAAGCTGAAGTTCGATCGCATGTTAGAGGATCACAAAAAAGGGTTGTACCCCAATTGCGAAGATGGCAACACAAAGCTCGGTACCGTACTGGAATTGCTGCAGTGGAAGGCAGAGAATGCTGTGCCTGACAAAGGATTTGAGAAGCTATTGAAAATATTGAAGAAGAAGCTTCCAAAGGATAACGAATTGCCCGACAGTACATACGCAGCAAAGAAGGTCGTATGCCCTCTAGGATTGGAGGTGCAGAAGATACATGCATGCCCTAATGACTGCATCCTCTACCGCGGTGCGTACAAGGATCTGAACGCATGCCCGGTATGCGGTGCATTGAGGTATAAGATCAGACGAGATGACCCTGGTGATGTTGACGGCGAGCCCCCCAGGAAGAGGGTTCCTGCGAAGGTGATGTGGTATGCTCCTATAATACCACGGTTGAAACGTCTGTTCAGAAACGAAGAGCATGCCAAGTTGATGCGATGGCACAGTGAGGACCGTAAGAAAGACGGGAAGTTGAGAGCACCCGCTGACGGGTCGCAGTGGAGAAAAATCGAGAGAAAGTACTGGGCTGAGTTTGCAGCTGACCCAAGGAACGTATGGTTTGGTTTAAGCGCGGATGGCATTAATCCTTTCGGGGAGCAGAGCAGCAATCACAGCACCTGGCCCGTGACTCTATGTATGTATAACCTTCCTCCTTGGATGTGCATGAAGCGGAAGTTCATTATGATGCCAGTTCTCATCCAAGGCCCTAAGCAACCCGGCAACGACATTGATGTGTACCTAAGGCCATTAGTTGAAGAACTTTTACAGCTGTGGAATGGAAACGGTGTACGTACGTGGGATGAGCACAAACAGGAGGAATTTAACCTGCACGCGTTGCTGTTTGTAACCATCAACGATTGGCCCGCTCTCAGTAACCTTTCAGGACAGACAAACAAGGGATACCACGCATGCACGCACTGTTTAGATGACACTGAAAGTATATACCTGGACAAAAGCAGGAAGAATGTGTACCTGGGCCATCGTCGATTTCTTCCGACCAACCATCAATGTCGAAAGAAAGGCAAGCATTTCAAAGGCGAGGCAGATCACCGGAAGAAGCCCGCCATGCGTACCGGTGATCACGTACTTGCTATGGTCAATGATTTACACGTAATCTTTGGAAAGGGTCCCGGCGGACTAGCTGTTCCGAATGACGCTGAGGGACACGCACCCATGTGGAAGAAGAAATCTATATTTTGGGACCTACCCTACTGGAAAGAGCTAGAGGTCCGCTCTTCAATCGACGTGATGCACGTGACGAAGAACCTTTGCGTGAACCTGCTAGGCTTCTTGGGCGTGTATGGGAAGACAAAAGATACACCTGAGGCACGGGAGGACCTGCAACGTTTGCACGAAAAAGACGGCATGCCTCCGAAGCAGTATGAAGGTCCTGCCAGCTACGCTCTTACGAAAGAAGAGAAAGAAATCTTCTTTGAATGCCTGCTCAGTATGAAGGTCCCGACTGGCTTCTCGTCGAATATAAAGGGAATAATAAATATGCCAGAGAAAAAGTTCCAGAACCTAAAGTCTCATGACTGCCACGTGATTATGACGCAACTGCTTCCGGTTGCATTGAGGGGGCTTCTACCGGAAAACGTCCGATTAGCCATTGTGAAGCTATGTGCATTCCTCAATGCAATCTCTCAGAAGGTGATCGATCCAGAAATCATACCAAGGCTAAGGAGTGATGTGGCGCAATGTCTTGTCAGTTTCGAGCTGGTGTTCCCACCATCCTTCTTCAATATCATGACGCACGTCCTAGTTCATCTAGTCGACGAGATTGTCATTCTGGGGCCCGTATTTCTACACAATATGTTCCCCTTTGAGAGGTTCATGGGAGTCCTAAAGAAATATGTCCGTAACCGCGCTAGGCCAGAAGGAAGCATCTCCATGGGCCATCAAACAGAGGATGTCATTGGGTTTTGTGTTGACTTCATTCCTGGCCTTAAGAAGATAGGTCTCCCTAAATCGCGGTATGAGGGGAGACTGACTGGAAAAGGCACGCTTGGAGGGGGGACTCAATAATATGCAGGGACGGATATTCTTGGTCTCAAGCACACTACACAGTTCTACAGAACTCTACCTTGGTGACCCCGTATGTCGATGAACACAAGAACAGTCTGCGCTCCAAACACCCGGAGCAGTGTGACGACTGGATTACATGTGAACACATCAGGACTTTCAGCAGTTGGTTGGAAACACGTCTCAGAGGTGACACCACTGTTTGTGATGAGTTGTACTCGTTGTCCAGGGGACCATCTTCGACTGTATTGACTTACAAAGGATACGAGATAAATGGGAATACATTTTACACGATCGCCCAAGATCAAAAGAGCACCAACCAAAACAGCGGTGTCCGCTTTGATGCAGCAACCGAGAGGGGAAAGGACACATATTATGGTTACATAATGGACATATGGGAACTTGACTACGGACATGATTTTAAGGTCCCTTTGTTTAAGTGCAAATGGGTCAATCTGTCAGGAGGCGGGGTACAGGTAGACCCACAGTACGGAATGACAACAGTGGATCTGAACAATCTTGGGTACACTGACGAACCGTTCGTCCTAGCCAATGATGTGGCACAGGTTATCTATGTGAAGGACATGTCTACCAGACCGAGGAAAAGAAAAGATAAGGAAGCGAATACATCATACGATGAGCCAAAGCGCCACATAGTTCTTTCAGGAAAAAGGGACATTGTGGGAGTGGAGGGCAAGACAGACATGTCTGAAGATTATGAAAAGTTTCATGAAATTCCTCCCTTCAAAGTCAAGGCTGACCCAAGCATCCTGATAAACGATGAAGATTATCCATGGTTACGGCGCAATAAGCAAATGACACAAGCGAAGAAAAAGTGAAGACTTTCTCCCGCAACTATTATGATGATACCATGCCAACTTTGTAATAGACGAGTATGATACCATTGTCCGTTTTGTACAAGAAGTGCATCTAGTTTTTGCCGTAACCCTCTCAACTTTCTTGCACATGCTATGTGGATGAAATGATGATACCATGCCAACTTTCAACCTTTTCAGAGTTCATTTGAAATGCTTTTCAATTTTAGGGTCTTATAGCTCAAAATAATTAGTAAATGCATGAAAAATAACAGGCCAAAAATTAAAAATTATGCCACCTACTGGGCCACCACGGCCTGAATACGATTAGAAACCCATCCATGGGCCAGGATTCAGGCCCGCAAAGGCCCAGTAGGCCCACAGGCATGTACAGAGAGGTTAGGCCCGTAAGCCTGCTTTAGAGAGGAGCTCGACAGCTCAGGCGCACCGCACCTTATAAACAGGTGCGGCTCTCTCTTAGCTAGCGAGGTGGGACTAAACTCACCACCACGCCGCTGTGCAAGGCCATTGGTCCCGGTTGGTGGCACGAACCGGGACCAATTCCACCCTTTGGTCCCTGTTGGTGCCACGAACCGGTACTAATGAGGCTGTGGCCCCACGAGCACCTTTAGTACCTGTTCGTGGCACGAACCGGTACTAGAGTTTCTTACTAAGCAGTTTTTTAGTCCCACCTCGCTAGCTGAGAGGCACTAGGAGCGGTTTATAAGCCCTGAGTGCAGAGACGATGAAGAAGAGGCGCAATGCTCACGTTGCTTAGCTTCAAGCCTTGAGGAATAAGGTAGACTGCATCGAGCTATGTGCAGTGCAGTCTACACTATTCCGAAAGGCTTGAAGCAAATCAACGAGCATTGCGCCTCTTTTTTATTTTTAATAACTTATTACAACTCCGGACTTCTTGTGTTCCGACAAAATAAAATAAACTTTAATAAAATTTATGAAACTAAAATTAACAAAGTATTTTCTGTTCAAAACATTATAAGAAACCTCTATTATTATTGAAACTAAAATCATATAAAATTGATGCAACTAAAATTATCGAAGTATTTTCTGTTCAAAATCATTAAAAGCAAAAAGAATTTTCATAAAGAACTTTTTTTGATAGAAACTTTAATAGCAAAAAGAATTATCATAAAGTAAAATAAATAAGTAATTAGAAACAAAATAAAATAAAATAAATAAGTTTTTGTTGTAAGTAGAAACAAAACAAAATAAATATAGCAAAAAAGAAAACAAAAAAACTAAATACAGCAAAAAGAATTTTCATAAAGAACTAATGGCACTAATAGAAAGTTTATATTTTTTCTAAAACTAATGGCACTAACAGACAGTTTATAATTTTGCTGACCTAAAAGCAAAAAGAATTAAAAAATAAAGCAAAAAACAAAAGAAAATAAATAATGCAAAAAACAAACAAAAAAACTGAAAAAAAAACTATTTTTATACTAAAGTTAATCACAAACTTGTGATTCACACAAATTTCAAAGAATTCAAATTTTAACAATTCAAATTTGAAAACTAATGGCACTAATAGAAAGTTTATATTTTTTCTAAAACTAATGGCACTAACAGAAAGTTTATAATTTTGCTGACCTAAAAGCAAAAAGAATTAAAAAATAAAGCAAAAAACAAAAGAAAATAAATAATGCAAAAAACAAAACAAAAAAACTGAAAAAAACTATTTTTATAGTAAAGTTAATCACAAACTTGTGATTCACACAAATTTCATAGAATTCAAATTTTAACTATTTAAATTTGAAAACTAATGGCACTAACAGAAAGTTTATAAATTTTCTGACCTAAAAGCACAAAGAATTAAAAAATAAAGCAAAAAACAAAAGAAAATAAATAATGCAAAAAACAGAACCAAAAAACTGGAAAAAAATTAAAAAAACTGCCACCTATTGGGCCACCACGGCCTGAATACGACTAGAAACCCAACCTGGGCCAGGATTCAGGCCCGCAGAAGGCCCAATAGGCCCACAGACAGCACAGTGTGACATTAGGCCCGTAAGCCTGCATTTGAGAGGAGCTCGAGAGGGCAGCCGCAGTGGGGCTTATAAACCACTCCGAGCCCCTCTCAACTAGCGAGGTGGGACTAAACTTTTGGCCGCGGGCAGCGCAAGGCCTTTGGTCCCGGTTGGTGGCACCAACCGGGACTAAAGGGGGCATTGGTACCGGTTCGTGGCACCAACCGGGACCAATGCCCCCCCTTTAGTCCCGGTTGGTGCCACCAACCGGGACCAAAGGCCGCCGCTTCCCGCCCTTTGCGCTGCTGAAAAGGGACCTTTGGTCCCGGTTGGTGGCACCAACCGGGACTAAAGGGGGGCATTGGTCCCGGTTGGTGCCACGAACCGGGACCAATGCTCTGAGTATATAAGAAAACACTTAGCGTTTTTCAGATTCATCTCTGCAGTTGCCCCGCCCCGACGACGCCGCCAGGCTGCCCGAGCTCGCCCCGTCGACGCCGTCGCCGCCCTCTGCCTCGTCGACGCAGCCGCCCCTGCCCCGACCACGCCGCCGTCGTCCCGCCCCGACCACGCCGCGCGCCCCTGCCCCGACCACGCCGCGGGCCCTCGCCGTGCCTCTGCCTCGCCCTGCCCTGATCGACCACACCGCCGTCGCCCCTGCCCCGACCACGCCGCCGTCGCCGCCCTCTACCCCGACGCGCGCCGTGCCTCTGCCCCTGCCCCGACCACGCCGCACCTCTCCTTTGGTCAGGCCGGCGCCGCCCCCTGCCTCCCTATTTTTTTCACATATATATGATGTTTTTTTTCCAGATTATATGTATATGTGTGAGTATATGTATGTGTGTATATCTGATTATATGTCCTCTTTTCAGATTTTTTTGTTTTTTGCATTTTTATAAAAATGTATATATGTATGTATGTTCTCTGTGTATATATATGTTCATGTATGCAAAACATAGATTTTTAGAAAAGTTTTATCTATATATGTTCTCTGATTTAGTCCATTTTAGGTTAGTTTCATTTTTAGAAAAGTTTTATATATTTAGGAAAAGAAGGAAGAGAAGGAACAAGGAAGAAGAAGAAAAAGTTTTATATATATGCAAAAGTTACATTTTTAGAAAAGTTTTATATATCTAGCTAGGAAGAAAAGGAAGAAGAAGAAAAAGAAGGATAGGAAAAAAGAAAATAAGAAGAGGAAGAAAGGAGAAGAAGAGGAGAGGAAGAAGAGGAGAAATAAACAAGAAGAGGAAAAAAGAAGAAAAAGAAGAGGAGAAGAAGAAAGGAATAGAGGAGAAGAAGAAAAAATAGATAAATCTTCTTCTCCTCTTCTTTTTCTTCTTTTTTTCTTCGATCTTCTCCTCTATTCCTTTCTTCTTCTCCTCTTTTTATTTCTTCTTCGTCTTCTTATTTTTTATCGGGTATGTCGTTGTCGATATACCCCCTCCCGATAACTTCAACACGAGGGGGGGTCGATATACCCCCTCCCCGCCGATAATATTATTTTCCCATGTACGTATGTCGTCGTTGTCGATATAACCCCCTCCCGATAACTTCAACACGTGGGGGGGGGTCGATATACCCCCTCCCCGATAACATTATTTTCCCATGTATGTATGTCGTCGTTGTCGATATATATAACTCCCTCCCAGATAACTTCGACATGATGGACGGTCGATATTTATACCCCCTCTCGACCGTGATAACTTATACCACGGGAGCACCCCCCGGCCCTCTCGCTCGACCAAAACTCTCGAGGACACCCAAACCCTAGAAAAAAACGATGTCGGTCTCCTACCCCCTCCCGCCGCGCCCCTACCCTTGAAGCGTTGCCTAGGCCACCCCAAACCCGGAATAAGCTAGGTCTACGTTTGCACTAATATATCCACCTGCTGTCATGTTTGTGTAATAATTGCCATGTTGTAATATTTGCAGAAACAATGGAGCACGGACGAGATGAGCAAGCAGAAGAGGTGTTGGGGGACATAATCTTAGCCGGAGGTGATATCTTGTCGTATCTTAACGACAATGATGGTCTGGAAGAACAGGGTGAAGAAGCAGGCTACGGTGATCGAAGAGTGGAGGAGGAAAGACATGATTATGATGGCTCCGGTGACCCAATGCTGGTGCAAGAAGGAGCCCGTGGTGACGGCTCCGGTGACCGAACAGAGTCCGGCCAGGTAAATATATTAGTTAAGCCTGTGCTGACTAGCTAATTGATGCATTCATTGTTTTGGTATGTACACATATTAATTAACACTCGTCTTTCTTCTTTTTTCTAGCCCTCCGGATCGAGCACAACTGCGGTAAAGAGACGAGGCCCGAAGAGAAAGTTGCGCTCGGATGAAAGGTTTGAGATCACAGCAATCGCGCGCGACGGCCAACCGATTGAACCCATCCGGACAAAGGATGCATTTGCTGCTCAGTGCGGGGTTCTAGTTAGGGACAAGATCCCGATCAGCATCCACCAATGGTATAAGCCTAAGAAGGAAGACCCTGAGGTGTCTTATGTCAATGATATGCAGAAAGATGATCTTTGGACTGAGCTGAAGGCAAATTTCACCCTACCGCCAGAGGAGGATCCGGAGAAGCCAGTTATAGAGCAATTAATCAAGTCTCATGCTCTTAAGAAGATGGCAGACCTATTCAGGAGGTGGAAGAATGAGCTGAAAACGTTTGTCGACAAAGAAGAGACACCATGAATTCATCGGCCGGTATGAGAAGATCAGAGATCACTGGCCCGCATTTGTGGCCCACAAGACATCGGAAAAGAGTAAGAAGATGTCAGCGACAAACAAGAAGAATGCTGCGAAGAAGAAGCTTCACCATCGCACGGGGTCAGGTGGCTACCTCAAAGCCCGACCTAAGTGGGCCAAGGCTGAGAATGATCTGCTTGAAAAAGGGATCGAACCACAGACAATGAACTGGACAGACCGTTGCCGGACTTGGTTCTTCGGGGCTGGCGGAACCTTGGACCCTGTATCAGGGAGGTGCGTTTGGACGAACGAGCTTTTGAGAATACCAGTCAAGAAGATTCAGCAATATATCGATGCAGCGCAGGAAGGGACGTTCGTTCCAGACAGAGAGAACGACGAGCTCACAATGGCCCTCGGGAATGCTGAGCACCCTGGACGGACACGAGGCACGCCAGGCTCCGTTCCGTGGAAGGCTGGTTTTCCGGACGCGGGCGGTTACAAAACCCAGGAGAGGAGGAAAAAAGTGGAGCAGATCCAAATTCAGAAGCTGCACGAAAGGGTTCAAGCGCTAGAGGAACGAGACGGCAATCGACATGCCGAAACTGCCCCCGAAGCTACACCGCCATCTCAGCGGAGAAGCAGCGTGGCTTCCACCGAGCTGCTTCAGCTGGAGCATGCGGCTCCTGCTAGCTACCCCGTGGATGCTATCACGGAGTCTCAACATTGCCACCTTATGGCGGAATGGCAGAACTTCAAAGTCAAGGCGGCTGTTGGCTCTGTTTTACCTCCTGAACCCGGCGCAACCTACCACTGCCGGCCGATTCCAGAAGGATATGCTAGGGTGATGGTGGATGAAATAACGGAGGGATTTGAGGAGCTCCAGCTTGACCACCCTACCGGTGAAGGGGAGACTCGGCTGGGTTCTGCTCTGAAGACTCCATGCCTATGGCGGAAGGAGCTCATCAAGCTTCCGAACTGGACGGCTCCGGCGAGTAAGGGCACTCCGCCTCCTCCTCCGCCTCCTCCTCCGGCGAGTGATCAGGGCACTCAGCCTCCTTCTCCGGCGCGTGACGGCACTCCGCCTCCTTCTCCGCCAGCGCCGGCGCGCCAGAGCAGCCAGCCTCCTCCTTCTCCGCCTCGTCAGCAAGGGCGGAAGAGACCCGCCGCCGCTGCGGCTGCTCCGGCGCGTCGTAGTCCTTCTCCTCCGCCTCGTAAGCAAGGAAAGAAGACAGCCGCAGCCGCTCCGTCTGCTCTGCCGGCGTCTAGCAGTACAGCTGCCAGAGGCGGGAGGCAATACAGATTCGGTCCTTCTCTGAAGACTCCAGAGAAGTTACCATACGAGAGGACCGAGGAGGAGAACGCGAAGATCGTGCGAGCCGAAGTGAAGAACTTCTTTGAAGGGGTGAAAGCAAAGAAACATCCACCTCCGGAGGAGAAGGTAGATCCGGTGAAAGCAAAGCGCACTCTGGCTGCCCTGACAAAACCACCAAAGTCTCCGCCGAGAGGCAACTATGAGCGCATTCTTGCAAAGACATATGCCGAAGCGGAGCGGTCGGGAAGTACTGTCAGTGATAAAAGGTTAAAAGAACGACGAGCTGGGAAAAAAATTGCCCAGCTCGGCGAACAAGCGAACCAATCGTGCCCCCCGCTCAAGGTGTCAAAAGACATCGTCGCTAATGATCCGAGTATGGTGCCCGGTTATAGCAATCTTGGAGATTACCTGCCCGACGATGTACATTATGAAATCATGGAGGTGGACGAACACAAATACCATTACGGGAAGCCTCTCGTCAAAGATGAAAGATCTCTATCAACGATGATGCGAAGACTACATGATTGGTACATGAAAACCTGCAGAGAGTCTGATGGGATGGATACTTTGACGCTGAGAGTTAAACCGGAGCATGACCTCGTTGGAATTGATCTGCTGAATGTTCCATTTGAGGATTTCTTCCAGTTTTACAATCAAAAGGCCCTCGATAAAACAACGATCACTTGCTACTGTCTGTAAGTAGTACTACTTCTGTCATTAAGTCTCTCTATATAGGTCAGCTCTTTCATTGCATGTATTTATACTTATCCTCACTATATTATGCAGATTGAAGATCGCCGAATTGAAGAAAAGACAAATCGGTGATATTGGGTTCATTAACACAAATCTCATAGATGCATATACGGTTGAAAAACATCCCAAAGAAGCCGAGGCCAACTTGCTACAATCGTTGGTATTAAATCAAAACAAAGATATAATACTCTTTCCTTACAACTTCAAGTGAGTGTTACTGTCTTGTGCATATTCGGTTTCCCTTATTAGTCCAGGTTATGGTAATGTAATTGATGACTTATGCATGCATGCGCAGCTTCCACTATATTCTCCTAGAGATTAAGCTTGAGCAGGGAGTAGTAACCGTCTTAGACTCGAGACGAAAAGATCCCCAGGACTATGCGAACATGACTCAAATGCTCGAGAAGTAAGTTAAATCGATCATTATCCACCATATCAGCAACTTTGTTCATTTCCTGATATCAAGTAATTGTTTTCTTTGTCTGGCAGGGTTTGGAGAAAATTCACCTCAAAAGCTCCGGGACTGCCGAAGAAGCTGCAATTTAATCACCCGAAAGTAAGTACTATAGTAGCATGTTCCGCGCATCTCCTAGTGATTCAAGCGCTAGTTTCATCAATACCATTTAGCATGCTTGCTTATCAGTTAGATTGACCTCTATTTCTTGTAAAGTGGTTGTGGCAGGAACCCGGGAATAATTACTGTGGATACTACGTTTGCGAGTCCATCCGCTACACGACCTGTGAGCGGGGCTACACTGAAGAACAATATGAAGTGCGTAAGCAATAATATTCACAATTTTATTTTATTACCATCATTTGTGTTGAGTTTCATTTATTCATATATATATGTATTGACCCCCTTCTTCAAATTAGATGTTTCGGAAGCGGGATGAACTCCTAGCAGAAGATCGTATGCGAGGAATTCAAGAGGAATTGGCGGCATTCTTCCTTGACCACGTGATCGCTGAAAACGGAGAATACTATGTGGACCCTGTGTTCCTACAATTTAATTAGGAGATTGTATTGTAAGAGATAATTATTGTATATATGTAGCCGGTAGTGTCGGATAGATATACGAGAACTTGTTGTTCGACCAATATCTCGGAGAAGGAGAGGTGGTCGATATCACTTCTCTCTGTATGCATATGTTCATGACGATCTTCTGTTTCCTTCATTTGATTACTAGCTAGCGTGTCTACTCCTCTCCATACGTATATAGTACGTAGCGTCGACCAAGCACGGAGATAAGAGAGGACACTTCTCTCTATTAATTAGCTAGCTAACACAATATATGAAACACCTAAATTAACCCCCCAAAACCCCTAAACCACCCCCTTTCAAAAAAAAAACAAAAACCTCAGCTCCTGCCAGCTGCTGACGCGTGGATGCCTATTGGTCCCGGTTGGTGATACCAACCGGGACAAAAGGCCCTGCCTATTTGTCCCGGTTGGTGCCACCAACCGGGACCAAAGGCCCCCTGCCTGGGCTGGCAGCGGCGGCCACGTGGAGGACCTTCTGTCCCGGTTCGTGTAAGAACCGGGACTAAAGGGAGGAGGCATTAGTAACGACCCTTTAGTCCCGGTTCGTGTAAGAACCGGGACTAAAGGGAGGAGGCATTAGTAACGACCCTTTAGTCCCGGTTCGAGAACCGGGACAAACGGCCCTTACAAACCGGGGTAAAAGCCCCTTTTCCTACTAGTGTCTATCTCCGGACAACCTTCGTTATAAAAGATGTGTAGAATAGCATAGACCCAACATGATACCTCCCCCCTAGTTCTTGCAAAGTGGAAGAGAGACAAAGCAAGTTGATTTCCATGGTTCTGACCTAGCCTTGTGATAAGAGAGAAAAATGCAACTCATGGGATTGAGAGACATGGGGAATGGTTCGCGCATGCCTTGGCCATCTGAACCTTCTCCTTCTTCATTGTTGTTCACATAGTGTGCATGTCGACCGAATGTTGTTTGAAGCTAATGTACTTTGGGTCTCACTGAAGGAACAACAATTGGAACTCATGCTAGAGGAATTTCTATCTTGGACCACCTAGTCTACCTCGGGATCTGCACCTTTAACTTAGCTCCTGCATCCAATCTGGAAGAACATATGGCCCATGAAGAGGGCACAAACAACAAAATTACAATCCCATGCATCATCCTAAAACCATACCCAAAATCGGTGTTAAATTGAGAATATGCTCACTAGCTATGACACCTTTTCCTCCTCCCATCCCCTCCTGTGTCGCTCCCGCGAGCAAATAGAGGGGGCTAACCATAGTGGTCGCTGCCAGTGGGACTTCTTCATCGTGCTGTGGTGGGAGGCTAACCCGGGCGGTGGTGCTCGTGGCAGGGTGGTCGGTGCTGCGCCACGCCGTGACCTGGGGGCTCACTACCAGGAGCCTGGTTTGCCCTGATCTAGAGCCCACCAGAGCTCACCGGTATGACGCGGGGGTCACAACTAGGGGGTTTTGCTTGCCGTCCTTCTCGCAATTGGTGTTCCGGTGACCATCTTGCTCGGCCGTGGGCCGGGGGTGTGTTGCCCAAGGTGCCCACGCCTTCTGAGATATGGTGCGAGGGGGTGAGCTGAAGTGGTGGTAGGGGCCAAGCGGGATGTGGTTGTCGCCTACCTTTCTCATGGTTGATGTGCTCGTCATTGGAGGGTCTCCTGGGCTCGGTCTTGTGGCTACCGAGTTGGTACGCTGACGGTGGTCGTGGTGTGGCTTCCACGCTAGACACATCTATGTCGAGTTGTCGACCAATGGTGATGCAAGGATGTGGGAGCTCTTGGATGCCGATGCGGCAACCCCGGGTGGTAGTCCGTCAGATTGGCTTGTCAGCAGGCGTCTTGACGGTAGTAACGATTACTTTTCTGCTCGTGTAGGTGGCAGAGGATGTAGCGGTAGGTGGTCCTGCTGTTGACTGTGCCTTGGTGGTGGCGGTTCCTAGATCATGCTTTGCAGGTCTTGTTTGATGGCAGCATGCGTTTCCTTGGGGGTGGGTAGGTGCTTGAGATTCCACAGTGTGGTGCATGTGGGAGTCTCCGGGCGAAAGCCTTGTGCTTCGGTGCAAGCGGAGGTGATGCCTGTGGGTGTAGCGTCCCTCATAGGGGCGTCGTTAAGGACCCTCTATCTGAGTTAGGGCTTTAGGTGAAAGCCTTAGACCATCCCCTCGGTCCTGACAATGTGGGTGGAATCAGGTCAATGCGGTGCAGGAGGGCCCACATTGGCAGGTGAGGCCCCCCGGGCGCGCGGGGTGGCCGTATGGCCCCGGGTAGCTCCTCTCGAGGTCTCCGGCCCAAAGCTTCGTGGGTTTCTTGTTGCCCAAAAATACCGTATTAAATTGAGAAGTGATTTTGACCTCCATAGATATTGATTTCGTGGGAAAACAAAAACAAGCAGAAAACATGAACTAGCATTGGGCACTAAATTAATAAGTTAGTAAAGAAAAATAATATAAATTGCTATAAAAAGCAGATAAAAATGATAATATAATAGCATGAAACAATAAAAAGTTATAGATACATTTAAGACGTATTATCAACGCGCAACATGTCTTCTATTAAGTGAAGTCTAGATGGAGTATAGAAACCAAGATGATGAAAGGAAAATAACTCTATGTTTCAGTTATAACTGCAATCCCCATCAGGTCCCGGTTGTGTGCACGGACATGCCTTGGTCATCTGTTGGAAAGAGTGCGTGCCTGGGAGCAAGCGCAGAGAGCATGTTTGCTCGGCCAATTGACCATGCGGAGTGTAAAAGTCAGGAAGCACCCTAAATAAGCTAGCCGACCGACCTCCATAGTGAGAAGAGACTAGGTAGGTGATACCATGTCTTCGTCGGATCGAGGCCAACCATTGAAAGCGCCAGACAATCACTGTCTGAGTAGAGCTCGCGACGGGCAGGGTCTGGGAAGGCCAGGGTCCTTTGCATCTTAATAGAGGCACTGGGTGGTAGCGACTGACACGTCTCCATGTATCTATAATTTTTTATTATTTCATGCTATTATATTATCAATCTTAAATACTTTATATACAATTTTATATTTTTTTGGAATTAATCTATTAACCTAGTGCCTAGTGCCAGTTGCTATTTTCTATTTGTTTAGGGTTTTATGAAACTTTTGGGACCGGTCTAGCTGGCGGCTGGGCGCTCGCGAGCGGCCGGCCCGTGGTCCCAGATGTCTAGTCACTGCCACATATTAAAAGGAACAAAATTACTGTAATCCAAAAGTGCTAAAAGGACACTGCTAATTAATCACCCCTATGTAGTCTTTTCTCATGTGATGGATGCATGTTCCCCATGTTCGTCTCTAGTGTATTAATTTTTGGTTTTTAAAATTATAAAAGACATATTTTCTAAACCGCGTGTCAAAATTCAGATCCGTTTTCATCGTTGAAACCCTCGCGACGTGCTCTTCAAAAGTAGATCCCGCATAGGGATGTTTCGACAAACTAGTCTTCCTGCCAACTAAACATCAATGTGTGCGCAACTAGACTACATTGTCGCGCCAACTGAGCATATGTATGTGCTAATAGTTGATGAGTTTTCTTTGGCAAAGTTGATGAGTAGATCTTCAGTGGAAGTGGTACATAACAGTAGGTTCAATCTTGCGGTGTGTCCTCACCCAATGACAGAAAGGGTAGCGAGACACGTATTTGTATTGTTGCTAGTAAGGAGAAAACGACAGGGTTTAATCATATTGCTTGGTTTTATTCTATCTACATTATGTCATCATACTTCATTCATTACTCTATTTGTCATGAACTTAATACCTAGAGAGGCAAAAGCATAGGTGTACTCTCCAAGTGGATTAATAGTAGTGGATGCAGGCATGATTCATTCTACTTGTCACCGACATAATGCCTATATACATAATCATGTCATGAATAACGTCATGCCATGATTATACCTAGAGAAGCTACCTAGGTGATGATAAAACGTAGTTGCTGGGCGGACACTCCATGTAGTTGGGAGCACAAAATAAGAGTACAGAAGAACTTAATTTTTATGGGAGATTTATTGTGATTAAGAAGAAATGACTTCATTTAGGTGGAGTCATGTGATAAATGGTTTGAATCCAAGTTACAAGGACATGCATGACAACTTCAGAATCATAGAGACATATTCGCCAATGTTGAGTTTACTGAAATTGTGTCAAATCTGTAGTACGTGTTGTACTATAGTTGTACTTACAATTAGCGGATGGTTACGTGTTTGAGTCAAACACGTTTATGAGGACCTATTATATAAAGGCACTTTTCTAGCTAAATACACTAGACATAAGCTGGTATAGATAACACACAAGATCACGAGATAGGTGATTTGGACGTCTATGAAAGGAGTGACCTGACCGACCGTGGCATGGGGCTCCTCTCCAGTGCCTTTTGACTCCTATGCCTTTATATTTCAAAAAGACCCATGATTTCCAGGGAGGAGACCTTTTCCGCCGCACCTTTCTGTTCCAAAGCGATCCAATCTGGAAGCCTATTTCGGTGGGCTAGCAGGCATGATTTAGAAGAGGGAAGTGAGCTGGTCTATTTAGTAATTTTTAATCAGCAAATTGGTTTCTATTTTTGAACCGTCTATAACGCTCGCATATTTCACCCATTTGGATATTACACGAACTCTGAATTAAATGAGATTTTAAACATCACATTAATTTCTGTAATATAAGAAGGCCACACATAAATATTCAATCCATTCATATTTCGTTTAACTAGCGAACTTGAAAAAACACTCCCATTCACTTAAATGAATGGGTTTGCATTACAAGTGATATCTAGCCTTGTGCTAAAATCCCCAAAATATTATGGAGGCTCTCTTGTGACACAAACACACCAAGTGCAAAATTTTGGAGAATTTCTCGCACTAAAGGACTGAAGAGGAGTGAGGGTTTACTTATTCATCATTTAACAAAACGGAGAAATAGAATATCCAAATTAATTATTTTATTAATGGAAGATGATGCTCAAGCAATGCTTATGACATGCATATGTAGCACAAACAATATAATATAGAATAGCTAGGGTATTACTCTCGGGCTATTGAGTAGGTGCCACCATGGTGCGGACGACACCCATAGGCAAGATGTATGTGCATCAGTGTTTGAACGCATGATGTCTTCTATTCCAGCGACTTCTCATTTGGCTGGTCAGTTCTACGTGAGCAGTCAAGTAGAGTCGTGGACAACGGTTATTGCGGCAGACATGGCGGGTGTATTCTCTCCGGTAAAAACTCATGATCTAGCTTTCTGGCTTGATAAGGTAACTTCGTATTACCCTTGGTCCGCCATCTGGTTTGACGAACCAACATTGACGTGCAAGCACCGATTCCTTCTTGGAGGCATTGTCTTGGAGCGTGCCCTTTGTTTGCTAATATGTCATGGTATGGTTGGTGGTATGATTTGGATGTTGTCATGAGACATGTCCTATATATGGGGAGTCTTAAGTTTTTCTATTGATTCTTTGTAAGCTGATCTATTTGTCATTAGCAATCTCTACTATTTAAAAAGAACCTAAGGTTCCTTTTCGTGCCAACAAGATCACGTCCTGCCCTCCCCTTCGTCCAACTCCCACCCCCACCCCAACGATACCCTCCCAATCGCACGCCGGGTTTTTCTCTAATATAAAAATCCCGCTTAAATTCCGATCTATTTTTCTTTCCTAAAAAAGCCACCATTAATTACGCTCAGCCAAATCTCATTCCTCGGTCAGGCGTGGCCACCAGAAGAGAAATTCCCCAGAAACCATACCCATCCGCCGCCTTGCCCCACCTACACCCCTTCCGCTGCCCCCACTTGCGTGCACACCTGCGACAAGGCCCTCACCTTACTCGAGCAGGGCAACCAGCACAAGGCGTTGCGAGGCCCTCAAGCACCAAGGCAAGGGAACACACTTCTATAGAGCATCTCCAACAGAGGCGCTACGGTGCGGCGCACTAAATTTTTTGTACAGCGCCAAAAGTGCGTTTTAGCGCGCCGGACGGGGAGGTTGCTTCACCAGGCGCTGCAAAATTTTAGCGCGCCGCTGTAGCGCTTCAGCAGGCGCGGTAAAATCCAGCGTGTTTGCCCAGCACAAACAACATTTTTCATTCTATGTGGAACCAAGAAGATCAAACGCACACAAAACAAATCAACAATAAATAGTTCAGTTATTATTACAACTCAAACAAATAATTTATCTTCAATGCAACAAATAGTTCATGACCAATACAACAAATAGTTCATGACCAATACAAAAAATAGTTAGCAATACAACAAACATACAACATCAAACTAATTTTGTCACCCATTCCATGACCACCACTCCTCCACTAGATCCTTTTGAAGGTGATCATGTGTTTCGGCACGTCGAATGGCATGATAGGAGGCAATAAAGCGGGCCACCCTCTCAGCCCTCCTCTGCACTCGCACGGGTGTCCCATCAACTCATACTGAGAATAGTCTAAATCTTGCCCACGCTCGTTCTCGATGATCATATTATGCATGATCACACAAGCGTTCATGGTGTACCAAAGGATTTTTTGATCCCAAAATCTAGCCGGTCCTCTCACAATAACAAATTGGGCTAGCAAAATCCCAAAAGCTCTCTATACATCTTTCCTAGCCACCGCTTGAGCATTGTGAAAATCAAGATTTTTTTTACCTTGCGGTGCCGTTAACGGCTTCACAAATGTTTGCCACCTTGGGTAGATGACATCCACAAGATAGTAGCCATAGCTGTATGTATGGACATTTGCTACAAACTGTACCGGTGACAGTTCACCATTTGCAATCCTATTCATGAGTGGTGACAGTTGAACAACATTGATGTCATTCAAAGATCCTGGCATTCCGAGAAAAGCATGCCAAATCCAAGTCTCCTGGTCGGCTACCGCTTCAAGGATTATAGTGGAACCCTTTTTCTGACCGTGGAATTTTTCATGCCATGCCTTAGGACAGTTCTTCCAACTCAAATGCATGCAATCTATTGAGCCAAGCATACGTGGCAACCTGCGAGCTTTGTTCATCTCCAAAAGCCTTGCGGCGTCTTCAGCATTGGGAGCTCTCAAATATCATGACCAAACACTTGCACAATTTCAACTGCGAAGCGCTTGACACACATGATGGCTTGACTCTCACCCATGGCCAAGTGATCATCAATTAGATCCGCCGGAATACCGTATGCCAACATACGCAAAGCGGCGGTCACCTTTTGAAAGGTGCTATGCCCGAGTTCTCCGGCGGCATTCCTCCTTTGCTGAAAAACACGATCATGGCTCGTTAGTTTCTCCGCAATGTGTTTGAACAACTCGATGATCATCCTAAAATGACGCCGAAAGTAGGACTCGGAGTATGTGGGATTCTCCACAAAATAGTTCCTCATCAATCTGTTGTGGGCATCGATCCTTTCCCCCCTTAATTTCCGACGACAAAAAACCGAACCACCGTGCTTAGGCTTTTTATTGATGTGCATAGCTAGGATACGTCCTCCTCCTCTTGAAGATCAAATTCTTCATCGGAAGAATCGTAGGATGAACTCATCTACAAACTTGAATTCAAAATAAAATTTAAAACTACAAAAAACATGCTCCAAATTCATTTACAAATATGAAGTTAGAAGCAATATATACCTTGCAAGTGTTTTATCGAACACCTTTTGGGAGCAGGGTTGCAAACCCCCACCAGGCGCTGTTCGTCGGAGGAACGAGGCGCTCGAGGGGCGGCGGCGAGGAAGCAGCGGCTGCCACCGGAGAAGCAGGGGAAGCGGCGCGCGCGCTGGAGTTAGGCGGGGGAAGCGCCAACGGGTCGCCAAAGCGAATGGGAAAGCGGCACGCACGTGTGGATATTCCAGATCCGGCGGTTGGTGGAGATTCGCGCGTCCGACTGGCTGTCCAGCGCGCAGTAGCGGGCGCTCGAAATTAACAGCGCGCGATGCAGTTATGTTCCATGCACTGAGCCGTTTTTAACGTGCGCGATTTTTGCGCATCTGTTGGATCTGCAGATTCAATCGCGCACGCTAAATAGCCGTTGTTTGGGCGCGCCGCTTATTTAGCGCCTCCGGGAGATGCTCTTACTCAGCCGCACTCCAGGCATCATGTCTTGTCGTACTCTCGAGCTCGCTCACTTCCGGCGGCATGCTTCTCAACGAAGCCGTCTCCGAGTCTCCGGAAACTGCATGTACTAGCAAGTCATCGAAGTGCGAGCGCGTGCTCAGAATCCAGAGCTCTCTGACTCGTTGTCACCCGACCCACTCCCTCAAGAGCCCGAGCTCTAGCTCCTACCTCCAATGCCGGTCCCATAGCCCCTGAACGAGATCAAGAAGGCTACCAAAGCCCATCGATGACCTCCGTCCGCATACTCTCCTTCGTCACAAGGACGGGTGGAGGAACTCGCAAGCAAGGTGCGAGCAAAATGCACTGAACTACGACGGGCCTCGTAGTCACCGCAACGGCAGGAGGCCGCCTGGCTACCTTGAAAGCCCCTTTGCCTGATGGGTGTTCTTCTCTAGTTTAGTTCCGCGCTGCGCCGCGTTTCGGGCCTATGGCCGTGTATCCTCAGTACTTTGAACTAATCTGTTTGAACCAGTAAGGGCCTCATTCTAAGGCCGGGCAGATGCCTCCGTTCTAAAAACAACAAGGACCAGCTGGAGCCCGGGTGTTCTATGCTCACGAACAAGAAATTTTTTGAGATCTCCTCACGCACAACAAGGTGCGCTTGCTGCTGCCCATGGCATGGATCTTCCCCGTCTAAGTTTGCTATCTCGATATATGTACCTGGTGATGCTATAGTTCGGGTCTAAAGGGGAATTTGTTTGGGTCAATTGAAGCCTTCTCATTCTAGGATGCTTTAGGTTGCTCAGAGAGCTGGGGATCTGGGTGTAGTCAGAAGTTTAGAGAATGTTTCCTTCTAATCTGAATTACTCAAGTACACACGTGAGTTAACCGGGCCATTAACCGAGGGTTTCGTAATTGTAAGGAGCAGGGTTTTTTTTTTCTCTCCCGAGTTTTTCCGCTACCCACCGAGAAAACTAGATCTCGAACGATTTTTTTTTTCAAATTTTGAATTTGAACTGTAAGAACGATCCTAAAGAGCACGTATTCTACCAAGAACAAATAGCAGTCTTTGTCCTAGTGTTAATGCGTGCCAAAACTTTCGATGAGGTCACGAGTTAAAAGAATGGTTTGTGAAGGAAATCGATCCCACGACCTCGTCATTATTTGCGCGGCTTGCTACCACACCAACAGGCGCTTGTTCTTGTGCGTAATTTCTTAAAGAATATTTATTTTACTAGTAGAAGGCATGTGCTATGCATGTGTTTTTAACTAAACTTTTTCTTTTTCTTTTGCGAAGAAGTGACTTCATCATTTAATTTGTTGGATTTTGAGAAAGGATTGTCAAGGTGCTGCATTTGGAATTCGATGGATACAGATTTGTTGGATTTTGAGAAAGGATTGTCAAGGTGCTGCATTTCGAATTCGGTGTATACAAATTTGTTGGATTTTGAGAAAGGATTGTCAAGGTGCTGCATTTGGAATTCGGTGGATACAAACGACGTCGAGTGTGTTGGAAATATGAGCAATTTACCGAAAGATTTTATTAACAGAAATACTAGATAAAACATGACTAATATAGCAGAGATAAAGCAAGTCATGCAATCTGACAGAGAGAAGGTAAATAGCATCTGCATATATGAACTTGAACTAAACACATCTAGAACAGGCACTAGATGAAGTTGCATATATGAAGTAGAACCTAACATATGTAGGGCAGAAACTAGAGCAAAGAACTGTGGCAGGACTTCTAACAGAAAGAGCAAGAACACGTATGGGACAGCAGCAGCAGAAGCGCTGGACTTGGGGTCGACATCCTCTCTAGCCATGTCGTCGATGAGGTTGTCGACGTCGGGGAAGAAGTCGTCGTCGGGGAAGTAGTCGTCTGAGTCCATGATAAAGAAGTCAGTAGTCGTGCGGAGCGCTCCCCAAAAACCTTATCACCCTTCTCCCGTACAGGACTCAAAGAGTTGCGGTTTCGGAGGCCTACTGTCCCGACTCGCGGTGCACGCCGCAAGCCGGGATGAGGAAGACAGCAGCAGCTCAGAGATTGGAACCGGTGGCGAGAGGAAGGAGAAGTTCTGGTGCATCTCTCTGAGAGGAGCGACCTCCCTTTTATAGGCGCAAGAGAAGGAGGCGAGAGGTGATAACCCACAAGTATAGGGGATCGCAACAGTTTTCGAGGGTAGAGTATTCAACCCAAATTTATTGATTCGACACAAGGGGAGCCAAAGAATATTCTCAAGTATTAGCAGTTGAGTTGTTAATTCAACCACACCTGGATAACTTAGTATCTGCAGCAAAGTATTTAGTAGCAAAGTAATATGGAAGTAACGGTAACGGTGGCAAAAGTAACAGTGATAGTTTTGTAGTAATGGTAACAATGGCAACGGTAAAGTAACTAAGCGGAGAACAATATATGAAAAGCTTGTAGGCATTGGATCGGTGATGGAGAATTATGCCGGATGCGGTTCATCATGTAACAGTCATAACATAGAGTGACACCGAACTAGCTCCAATTCATCAATGTAATGTAGGCATGTATTCCGAATATAGTCATACGTGCTTATGGAAAAGAACTTGCATGACATCTTTTGTCCTACCCTCCCGTGGCAGCGGGGTCCTATTGGAAACTAAGGGATATTAAGGCCTCCTTTTAATAGAGTACCGGACCAAAGCACTAACACATAGTGAATACATGAACTCCTCAAACCATGGTCATCACCGGGAGTGGTCCCGATTATTGTCACTTCGGGGTTGCCGGATCATAACACATAGTAGGTGACTATAGACTTGCAAGATAGGATCAAAAACTCACATATATTCATGAAAACATAATAGGTTCAGATCTGAAATCATGGCACTCGGGCCCTAGTGACAAGCGTTAAGCATAGCAAAGTCATAGCTGTTGGAAATATGCCCTAGAGGCAATAATAAATGGTTATTATTATATTTCTTTGTTCATGATAATAGTCTATTCTTCATGCTATAATTGTATTGTCCGGAAATCATAATACATGTGTGAATACATAGACCACAATGTGTCCCTAGTAAGCCTCTAGTTGACTAGCTCGTTGATCAACAGATAGTCATGGTTTCCTGACTATGGACATTGGATGTCATTGATAATGGGATCACATCATTAGGAGAATGATGTGATGGACAAGACCCAATCCTAAGCATAGCATAAAAGATCGTGTAGTTTCGTTTGCTAGAAGCTTTTCCAATGTCAAGTATCTTTTCCTTAGACCATGAGATCGTGCAACTCCCGGATACCGTAGGAGTGCTTTGGGTGTGCCAAACGTCACAACGTAACTGGGTGACTATAAAGGTGCACTACGGGTATCTCCGAAAGTGTCTGTTGGGTTCGCACGGATCGAGACTGGGATTTGTCACTCCGTGTGACGGAGAGGTATCTCTGGGCCCACTCGGTAATGCATCATCATAATGAGCTCAATGTGACTAAGGCGTTAGTCACGGGATCATGCATTGCGGTACGAGTAAAGAGACTTGCCGGTAACGAGATTGAACAAGGTATTGGGATACCGACGATCGAATGTCGGGCAAGTAACATACCGATTGACAAAGGGAATTGCATACGGGATTGATTGAATCCTCGACACCGTGGTTCATCCGATGAGATCATCGTGGAACATGTGGGAGCCAACATGGGTATCCAGATCCCGCTGTTGGTTATTGACCGGAGAGGCGTCTCGGTCATGTCTGCATGTCTCCCGAACCCGTAGGGTCTACACACTTAAGGTTCGGTGATGCTAGGGTTGTAGAGATATATGTATGCGGAAACCCGAAAGTTGTTCGGAGTCCTGGATGAGATCCCGGACGTCACGAGAGGTTCCGGAATGGTCCGGAGGTGAAGAATTATATATAGGAAGTCCAGTTTCGGCCACCGGGAAAGTTTCGGGGGTTACCGGTATTGTACCGGGACCACCGGAAAGGTCCCGGGGGTCCACCGGGTGGGGCCACCTATCCCGGAGGGCCCCATGGGCTGAACGTGGAAGGGAACCAACCCCTAGTGGGCTGGGCGCCCCCCCCCCCATGGGCCTCCCCCCATGCGCCTAGGGTTGGGAACCCTAGGGTGGGGGGACTTCCCCCTTGCCTTGGGGGGCAAGGCAACCCCTTCCCCCCTTTTGGCCGCCGCCCCCCTTGGAGATCCCATCTCCCAGGGCCGGCGCCCCCCCAGGGGCCTATATAAAGGGAGGGGGAGGGAGGGCAGCAACCTACAGCCTTGGGCGCCTCCCTCCTCCCCTGCAACACCTCTCTCTCTCTCGCAGAAGCTCGGCGAAGCCCTGCCGGAGACCCGCTACATCCACCACCACGCCGTCGTGCTGCTGGATCTCCATCAACCTCTCCTTCCCCCTTGCTGGATCAAGAAGGAGGAGACGTCACTGCACCGTACGTGTGTTGAACGCGGAGGTGCCGTCCGTTCGGCACTCGGTCATCGGTGATTTGGATCACGGCGAGTACGACTCCGTCATCCACGTTCATTGGAACGCTTCCGCTCGCGATCTACAAGGGTATGTAGATGCACTCCTTTCCCCTCATTGCTAGTATACTCCATAGATGCATCTTGGTGAACGTAGGAAAATTTTAAAATTATGCTATGATTCCCAACAGTGGCATCATGAGCCAGGCCTATGCGTAGTTACTATGCACGAGTAGAACACAAAGAAGTTGTGGGCGTTGATGTTGCCAATTCTTCTTGCCACTACTAGTCGTTTCTTGTTTCGGCGGCATTGTAGGATGAAGCGGCCCGGACCGACCTTACACGTACGCTTACGTGAGACAGGTTCCACCGATTGACATGCACTAGTTGCATAAGGTGGCTAGCGGGTGTCTGTCTCTCCTACTTTAGTCGGAACGGATTCGATGAAAAGGGTCCTTATGAAGGGTAAATAGAAATTGGCAAATCACGTTGTGGTCATACGTAGGTAAGAAAACGTTCTTGCTAGAAACCTACAAACCACGTAAAAACTTGCAACAACAATTAGAGGACGTCTAACTTGTTTTTGCAGCAAGTGCTATGTGATGTGATATGGCCAGAAGATGTGATGATTGATATATGTGATGTATGAGATTGATCATATTCTTGTAATAGGAATCACGACTTGCATGTCGATGAGAATGACAACCGGCAGGAGCCATAGGAGTTGTCTTTATTATTTCGTATGACCTGCGTGTCGTTGAATAACGCCATGTAAATTACTTTACTTTGTTGCTAAACGCGTTAGCCATAGAAGTAGAAGTAATCGTTGGCGTGACGACTTCATGAAGACACAATGATGGAGATCATGATGATGGAGATCATGGTGTCATGCCGGTGACGAAGATGATCATGGTGCCCCGAAGATGGAGATCAAAGGAGCATGATGATATTGGCCATATCATGTCACTATTTGATTGCATGTGATGTTTATTATGTTTTTTGCATCTTATTTTCTTAGAACGACGGTAGTAAGTAAGATGATCCCTTATAATAATTTCAAGAAAGTGTTCACCCTAACTGTGCACCGTTGCGAAGGTTCGTTGTTTCGAAGCACCACGTGATGATCGGGTGTGATAGATTCTAACGTTCGAATACAACGGGTGTTGACGAGCCTAGCATGTACAGACATGGCCTCGAAACACACGCAATACACTTAGGTTGACTTGACGAGCCTAGCATGTACAGACATGGCCTCGGAACACGGAGGACTGAAAGGTCGAGGATGAGTCGTATAGAAGATACGATCAACATGGAGATGTTCACCGATCTTGACTAGTCCGTCTCACGTGATGATCGGACACGGCTTAGTTAAACTCGGATCATGTTTCACTTAGATGACTAGAGGGATGTCTATCTGAGTGGGAGTTCATTAAATAATTCGATTATATGAACTCAATTATCATGAAGTTAGTCTAAAATCTTTACACTATGTCTTGTAGATCAAATGGCCAACGTTGTCCTCAATTTCAACACGTTCCTAGAGAAAACCAAGCTAAAAGATGATGGCAGCAACTATACGGACTGGGTCCGGAACCTGAGGCTCATCCTCATAGTAGCCAAGAAAGATTATGTCTTAGAAGCACCACTAGGTGATGCACCAATCCCACAGAACCAAGACGTTATGAACGCTTGGCAATCACGTGCTGATGATTACTCCCTCGTTCAGTGCGGCATGCTTTACAGCCTAGAACCGGGTCTCCAAAAGCGTTTTGAGAAACATGGAGCATATGAGATGTTCGAGGAGCTGAAATTAGTTTTTCAAGCTCATGCCCGGGTCGAGAGATATGATGTCTCCGACAAGTTCTTCAGCTGTAAAATGGAGGAGAACAGTTCTGTTAGTGAGCACATACTCAGAATGTCTGGGTTGCACAACCGCTTGTCTCAGCTGGGTGTTAATCTCCCGGATGACGCGGTCATTGACAGAATCCTCCAGTCGCTTCCACCAAGCTACAAGAGCTTTGTGATGAACTACAATATGCAGGGGATGGAAAAGACCATTCCCGAGGTATATTCAATGCTGAAATCAGCGGAAGGGGAGATCAGAAAAGAACATCAAGTGTTGATGGTTAATAAAACCACTAAGTTCAAGAAGGGCAAGGGTAAGAAGAACTTCAAGAAGGACGGCAAGGGAGTTGCCGCGCCCGGTAAACCAGTTACTGGGAAGAAGTCAAAGTATGGACCCAAGCCCGAGACTGAGTGCTTTTATTGCAAGGGAAGTGGTCATTGGAAGCGGAACTGCCCCAAATACTTAGCGGACAAGAAGAAGGCCGGCAACATCAAAGGTATATGTGATATACATGTAATTGATGTGTACCTTACCAGTACTCGTAGTAGCTCCTGGGTATTTGATACCGGTGCGGTTGCTCATATTTGTAACTCAAAACAGGAACTACGGAATAAACGGAGACTGGCGAAGGACGAGGTGACGATGCGCGTCGGGAATGGTTCCAAGGTCGATGTGATCGCCGTCGGCACGCTACCTCTGCGTCTACCCACGGGATTAGTTTTAAACCTCAATAATTGTTATTTAGTGCCAGCTTTGAGCATGAACATTGTATCTGGATCTCGTTTAATTCGAGATGGCTACTCATTTAAATCCGAGAATAATGGTTGTTCTATTTATTTGAGAGATATGTTTTATGGTCATGCCCCGCTGGTCAATGGTTTATTTTTGATGAATCTCGAACGTGATGTTACACATGTTTATAGTGTGAATACCAAAAGATGTAAAGTTGATAACGATAGTACCACATACTTGTGGCACTGCCGCCTTGGTCAAAATTGTGTCAAGCGCATGAAGAAGCTCCATGCAGATGGACTTTTGGAGTCTCTTGATTACGAATCATTTGACACATGCGAACCATGCCTCATGGGTAAGATGACCAAGACTCCGTTCTCCGGAACAATGGAGCGAGCAACCAACTTATTGGAAATCATACATACCGATGTGTGCGGTCCAATGAGTGTTGAGGCTCGCGGAGGATATCGTTATGTTCTCACTCTCACTGATGATTTAAATAGATATGTGTATGTCTACCTAATGAAACACAAGTCTGAAACCTTTGAAAAGTTCAAGGAATTTCAGAGTGAGGTTGAGAATCAACGTGACAGGAAAATAAAATTCTTACGATCAGATCGTGGTGGAGAATATTGAAGTCACGAGTTTGGTGCACACTTAAGGAAATGTGGAATAGTTTCACAACTCACGCCGCCTGGAACACCTCAGAGAAATGGTGTGTCCGAACGTCGTAATCGCACTCTATTGGATATGGTACGATCTATGATGTCTCTTACCGATTTACCGCTCTCATTTTGGGGTTATGCTTTAGAGACTGCCGCATTCACTTTAAATAGGGCTCCGTCAAAATCCGTTGAGACGACACCGTATGAATTATGGTTTGGGAAGAAACCTAAGCTGTCGTTTCTAAAAGTTTGGGGATGCGATGCTTATGTCAAGAAACTTCAACCTGAAAAGCTCGAACCCAAGTCGAAAAAATGCGTCTTCATAGGATACCCTAAGGAAACTATTGGGTATACCTTCTACCTCAGATCCGACTCGAAAGAATTGAGTGGGAGGAAAGTGGAACTTGATGAGGTGATAGTCACCCCTTCCGAACCGGAAAGTAGCACAGCGCGGGAAAATGTTCCTGTGGTGCCTACACCGACTGGGGAGGAAGTTAATGATGATGATCATGAAGCTTCGGATCAAGTTACTGAACTTCGTAGGTCCACAAGGACACGTTCCGCACCAGAGTGGTACGGCAACCCTGTCCTGGAAATCCTGTTGTTAGACAACGGTGAACCTTCGAACTATGAAGAAGCGATGGCGGGCCCGGATTCCGACAAATGGCTAGAAGCCATGAAATCCGAGATAGAATCCATGTATGAAAACAAAATATGGACTTTGACTGACTTGCCCGATGAGCGGCGAGCCATAGAAAACAAATGGATCTTTAAGAAGAAGACGGACGCAGATGGTAATGTGACCATCTACAAAGCTCGACTTGTCGCTAAGGGTTATCGACAAGTTCAAGGGGTTGACTACGATGAGACTTTCTCACCCGTAGCGAAGCTGAAGTCCGTCCGAATCATGTTAGCAATTGCCGCATACTATGATTATGAAATATGGCAGATGGACGTCAAAACGTCATTCCTTAACGGCTTCCTTAAGGAAGAGTTGTATATGATACAGCCGGAAGGTTTTGTCGATCCTAAGAATGCTAACAAAGTATGCAAGCTCCAGCGCTCAATCTATGGGCTGGTGCAAGCATCTCGGAGTTGGAACATTCGCTTTGATGAGATGATCAAAGCGTTTGGGTTTACAAAGACTTATGGAGAAGCCTGTGTTTACAAGAAAGTGAGTGGGAGCTCTGTAGCATTTCTCATATTATATGTGGATGACATTCTATTGATGGGAAATGATGTAGAATTCTTGGAAAGTATAAAGGCCTATTTGAATAAGTGTTTTTCAATGAAGGACCTTGGAGAAGCTGCTTATATATTAGGCATCAAGATCTATAGAGATAGATCAAGACGCCTCACTGGTCTTTCACAGAGTACATACCTTGACAAGATATTGAAGAAGTTCAGTATGGATCAGTCCAAGAAGGGGTTCTTGCCTGTATTGCAAGGTGTGCAATTGAGCAAGGCTCAATGCCCGACCACGGCAGAAGATATAGAAAAGATGAGTGTCATCCCCTATGCCTCGGCCATAGGGTCTATTATGTATGCCATGCTGTGTACCAGACCTGATGTAAACCTTGCCGTAAGTTTGGTAGGAAGGTACCAAAGTAATCCCGGCATGGAACACTGGACAGCGGTCAAGAATATCCTGAAGTACCTGAAAAGGACTAAGGATATGTTTCTCGTTTATGGAGGTGACGAAGAGCTCGTCGTAAAGGGTTACGTCGACGCTAGCTTCGACACAGATCTGGATGACTCGAAGTCACAAACCGGATACGTGTATATTTTGAATGGAGGAGCAGTAAGCTGGTGCAGTTGCAAGCAAAGCGTCATGGCGGGATCTACATGTGAAGCGGAGTACATGGCAGCCTCAGAGGCAGCGCAGGAAGCAGTCTGGATGAAGGAGTTCATTACCGACCTAGGGGTGATTCCCAATGCGTCGGGCCCGATGACTCTCTTCTGTGACAGCACTGGAGCTATTGCCCTTGCGAAGGATCCCAGGTTTCACAGGAAGACCAGGCATATCAAGCGTCGCTTCAACTCCATTCGTGAAAGTGTTCAAAATGGAGACATAGATATTTGTAAAGTACATACGGACCTGAATGTAGCAGATCCGTTGACTAAACCTCTCCCTAGGGCAAAACATGATCAACACCAGGACGCAATGGGTGTTCGATTCATCACAATGTAACTAGATTATTGACTCTAGTGCAAGTGGGAGACTGTTGGAAATATGCCCTAGAGGCAATAATAAATGGTTATTATTATATTTCTTTGTTCATGATAATTGTCTTTTGTTCATGCTATAATTGTATTGTCCGGAAATCGTAATACATGTGTGAATACATAGACCACAATGTGTCCCTAGTAAGCCTCTAGTTGACTAGCTCGTTGATCAACAGATAGTCATGGTTTCCTGACTATGGACATTGGATGTCATTGATAACGGGATCACATCATTAGGAGAATGATGTGATGGACAAGACCCAATCCTAAGCATAGCATAAAAGATCGTGTAGTTTCGTTTGCTAGAAGCTTTTCCAATGTCAAGTATCTTTTCCTTAGACCATGAGATCGTGCAACTCCCGGATACCGTAGGAGTGCTTTGGGTGTGCCAAACGTCACAACGTAACTGGGTGACTATAAAGGTGCACTACGAGTATCTCCGAAAGTGTCTGTTGGGTTGGCACGGATCGAGACTGGGATTTGTCACTTCGTGTGACGGAGAGGTATCTCTGGGCCCACTCGGTAATGCATCATCATAATGAGCTCAATGTGACTAAGGCGTTAGTCACGGGATCATGCATTGCGGTACGAGTAAAGAGACTTGCCGGTAACGAGATTGAACAAGGTATTGGGATACCGACGATCGAATCTCGGGCAAGTAACATACCGATTGACAAAGGGAATTGCATACGGGATTGATTGAATCCTCGACACCGTGGTTCATCCGATGAGATCATCGTGGAACATGTGGGAGCCAACATGGGTATCCAGATCCCGCTGTTGGTTATTGACCGGAGAGGCGTCTCGGTCATGTCTGCATGTCTCCCGAACCCGTAGGGTCTACACACTTAAGGTTCGGTGACGCTAGGGTTGTAGAGATATATGTATGCGGAAACCCGAAAGTTGTTCAGAGTCCCGGATGAGATCCCGGACGTCACGAGAGGTTCCGGAATGGTCCGGAGGTGAAGAATTATATATAGGAAGTCCAGTTTCGGCCACCGGGAAAGTTTCGGGGGTTACCGGTATTGTACCGGGACCACCGGAAGGGTCCCGGGGGTCCACCGGATGGGGCCACCTATCCCGGAGGGCCCCATGGGCTGAACGTGGAAGGGAACCAACCCCTAGTGGGCTGGGCGCCCCCCATGGGCCTCCCCCCATGCGCCTAGGGTTGGGAACCCTAGGGTGGGGGGACTTCCCCCTTGCCTTGGGGGGCAAGGCAACCCCTTCCCCCCTTTTGGCCGCCGCCCCCCTTGGAGATCCCATCTCCCAGGGCCGGCGCCCTCCCAGGGGCCTATATAAAGGGAGGGGGGAGGGAGGGCAGCAACCTACAGCCTTGGGCGCCTCCCTCCTCCCCTGCAACACCTCTCTCTCTCTCGCAGAAGCTCGGCGAAGCCCTGCCGGAGACCCGCTACATCCACCACCACGCCGTCGTGCTGCTGGATCTCCATCAACCTCTCCTTCCCCCTTGCTGGATCAAGAAGGAGGAGACGTCGCTGCACCGTACGTGTGTTGAACGCGGAGGTGCCGTCTGTTCGGCACTCGGTCATCGGTGATTTGGATCACGGCGAGTACGACTCCGTCATCCACGTTCATTGGAACGCTTCCGCTCGCGATCTACAAGGGTATGTAGATGCACTCCTTTCCCCTCGTTGCTAGTATACTCCATAGATGCATCTTGGTGAACGTAGGAAAATTTTAAAATTATGCTACGATTCCCAACAATAGCAACATCAATCTCAGAACATAGTGGATACTAGGGATCAAACCCTAACAAAACTAACTCGATTACATGATAAATATCATCCAACCCATCACCGTCCAGCAAGCCTACGATGGAATTACTCATGCACGGCGGTGAGCATCATGAAATTGGTGATGGAGGATGCTTGATGATGACGATGGCGACGGATTCCCCTCTCCGGTGCCCCGATCGGACTCCAGATCAGCCCTCGCGAGAGAGTTTAGGGCTTGGCGGCGGCTCCGTATCGTAAAACATGATGAATCCTTCTCTCTGATTTTTTTCTCCCCGAACGTGAATATATAGAGTTGGAGTTGAGGTCGGTGGAGCAACAGGGGGCCCACGAGGCAGGGGGAGCGCCCCGGGGGGCAGGCGCGCCTCCCACCCTCGTGGATAGGGTGCGGGCCCCCTGGCCTTGATTCTTTCGCCAATATTTTCTATTATTTCCAAAAATAATCTCCATGAAGTTTCAGGTCATTCCGAGAACTTTTGTTTCTGCACAAAAATAACACCATGGCAATTCTGCTGAAAACAGCGTCAGTCCGGGTTAGTTCCATTCAAATCATGCAAGTTAGAGTCCAAAACAAAGGCAAAAGTGTTTGGAAAACTAGATACGACGGAGACGTATCAACTCCCCCAGGCTTAAACCTTTCCTTGTCCTCAAGCAATTCAGTTGATAAACTGAAGGTGATAAAGAAAAACTTTTACAAACTCTGTTTGCTCTTGGTATTGTAAATATGTAAAGCCAGCATTCAAGTTTTCAGCAAAGATTATGAACTAACCATATTCACAATAACAATTAGGTCTTATGTTTACTCATGTCAATGGCATAATCAACTAGCGAGCAATAATAATAAATCTCGGATGACAACACTTTCTCAAAACAATCATGATATGATATAACAAGATGGTATCTCGCTAGCTCTTTCTGAGACTGCAAAACATAAATGCAGAGCACCTTTAAAGATCAAGGACTGACTAAACATTGTAATTAATGGTAAAAGAGATCCAGTCATAGTCATACCCAATATAAATTAATTGTAATGGATGCAAATGACAGCGGTGCTCTCCAGCTGGTGCTTTTTAATAAGAGGGTGATGACTCAACATAAAAGTAAATAGATAGGCCCTTCGCAGAGGGAAGCAGGGATTTGTAGAGGTGCCAGAGCTCGATTTTAAAGCAGAGGTAAATAATATTTTGAGCGGCATACTTTCATTGTCAACATAACAACCGAGAGATCTCGATATCTTCCATGCTACACACATTATAGGCGGTTCCCAAACAGAATAGTAAAGTTTATATTCCCCCTCCACCAACAAACATCAGTCCATGGCTTGTCCGAAACAACGGGTGCCTCCAACTAACAACAATCCTGGGGGAGTTTTGTTTGCAATTATTTTGAATTGATTTAAATAAAGCATGGGACTGGGCATCTCGGTGACCAGCCATTTTCTCGTGAGTGAGGAGTGGGGTCCACTCTTCTTGAGAATAACCTGCCTAGCATGGAAGATACAGACAACCCTAGTTGATATATGAGCTATTCGAGCATGCAAAACAGAATTTCATTTGAAGGTTTAGAGTTTGGCACATACAAATTTACTTGGAATGGCAGGTAGATACCGCATATAGGAAGGTATGATGGACTCATATGGAATAACTTTAGGGTTTAAGGAATTGGATGCATAAGCAGTATTCCCGCTTAGTACAAGGGAAGGCTAGAAAGAGACTGGGAAGCGACCAACTAGAGAGCGACAACAGTCATGAACATGCATTAAAATTAATAAACATTGAGTGCAAGTATGAGTATGATATAATCCACCATGAACATAAATATCGTGGAGGCTATGTTGATTTTGTTTCAACTACATGCGTGAACATGTGCCAAGTCAAGTCACTTGAATCATTCAAAGGAGGATACTACCCTACTATACCACATCACAACCATTTTAATAGCATGTTGGCACGCAAGGTAAACCATTATAAACTCCTAGCTAATTAAGCATGGCATAAGCAACTATAATCTCTAATTGTCATTGCAAACATGTTTATTCATAATAGGCTGAATCAGGAACGATGAACTAATCATATTTACAAAAACAAGAGAGGTCGAATTCATACCAGCTTCTCTCATCTCAATCAGTCCATCATATATCATCACTATTGCCTTTCACTTGCATGACCGAACGATGTGAATAATAATAATAGTGCACGTGCATCGGACTAAGCTGGAATCTGCAAGCATTCAATAAACAGGAGAAGACAAGATAATATGGGCTCTTGGTTAAATCGACAATAATGCATATAAGAGCCACTTCAACATTTTCATTATGGTCTTCTCCTCTCGACCCCAAAGAAAAGAAAAGAAAAACTATCTACACGGGAAAGCTCCCAACAAGCAAAAGAAGAACATAAATCTTTTTGGGTTTTCTTTTAATTATTACTACTACGGCAAGAAAGTAAACTAGCTAAAAGCTATAACTAATTTTTTTGGTTTTTCTTAAGGTTTTTCAAACACACAAGAAGAAAGCATAAAAAGGAAAATAAACTAGCATGGATATTACAGTGAAAAAGTATGAGCACCGACAACTAGCAATAAGTGTGCGAACATGAATGTAATGTCGGTGAGAGATACATACTCCCCCAAGCTTAGGCTTTTGGCCTAAGTTGGTCTATGGCCATGGCTGCCCTGGCGGATATCCAAAGTTATAGTTGGGGTCGTACTGAGATGCAGTAGCTATTGCATCGTGGGCTGCAGCTTGGAGGCGAGCTCTCTCAGTCCTCCTCTCGTACTCGTCCGCCTCCTCCCTGGTTATAACTTGTCTACCTTTTGCTTGAAAATCAAAGAAGGTAGGAGCAGGAAGAGCGACGTGATAGGTGCGTCGTCTGTCAAAGATTAGTCGGTACTGCAGGAACTGATCGTTCCTCTCAACAAAGTGATGACGAACCATAGCCTCATAATCCAAATAAATCGGAGGCAACTCAACATCATACTCACGTATGGGTATATCAAGAAAATTAGCTAAACGGGTTGCATAAATTCCACCAAAGAAATCTCTATTAATTATATTATTATGCAACCTACATGCAACAATGGCTCCCAAATTATAATGTTTATCTCCTAATACAGCACTCCTGAGAACACTGAGGTCAGGGACACACATGTGACATGCTTCATCCTCACCATTTATGCACCTACCTATGAAGAGAGCAAAAGTAACAGTGATAGTTTTGTAGTAATGGTAACAGTGGCAACGGTAAAGTAACTAAGCGGAGAACAATATATGAAACGCTTGTAGGCATTGGATCGGTGATGGAGAATTATGCCGGATGCGGTGCATCATGTAATAGTCATAACATAGGGTGACACCGAACTAGCTCCAATTCATCAATGTAATGTAGGCATGTATTCCGAATATAGTCATACGTGCTTATGGAAAAGAACTTGCATGACATCTTTTGTCCTACCCTCCCGTGACAGCGTGGTCCTATTGGAAACTAAGGGATATTAAGGCCTCCTTTTAACAGAGTACCGGACCAAAGCACTAACACATAGTGAATACATGAACTCCTCAAACCATGGTCATCACCGGGAGTGGTCCCGATTATTGTCACTTCGGGGTTGCCAGATCATAACACATAGTAGGTGACTATAGACTTGCAAGATAGGATCAAAAACTCACATATATTCATGAAAACATAATAGGTTCAGATCTGAAATCATGGCACTCGGGCCCTAGTGACAAGCATTAAGCATAGCAAAGTCATAGCAACATCAATCTCAGAACATAGTGGATACTAGGGATCAAACCCTAACAAAACTAATTCGATTACATGATAAATCTCATCCAACCCATCACCGTCCAGCAAGCCTACGATGGAATTAGTCACGCACGGCGGTGAGCATCATGAAATTGGTGATGGAGGATGGTGATGATGACGATGGCGACGGATTCCCCTCTCCGGAGCCCCGATCGGACTCCAGATCAGCCCTCGCGAGAGAGTTTAGGGCTTGGCGGCGGCTCCGTATTGTAAAACGCGATGAATCCTTCTCTCTGATTTTTTCTCCTTGAACGTGAATATATATAGTTGGAGTTGAGGTCGGTGGAGCAACAGGGGGCCCACGAGGCAAGGGGGCGCGCCCAGGGGGCATGCACGTCTCCCACCCTCGTGGACAGGGTGTGGGCCCCCTGGCCTTGATTCTTTCGCCAGTATTTTTATTATTTTCAAAAATAATCTCCGTGAAGTTTCAGGTCATTCCGAGAACTTTTGTTTCTGCACAAAAATAACACCATGACAATTCTGCTGAAAACAGCGTAAGTCTGGGTTAGTTTCATTCAAATCATGCAAGTTAGAGTCCAAAACAAGGGCAAAAGTGTTTGAAAAAGTAGATACGACGGAGACGTATCAAGAAGCTGCGCCAGGAGTTGAAGAGAACGAGGAAGACGAAAGGAACAGGCAGCAGGCGAAGAGGTGCGCCGTTCGTATTCAATCTCCACTATAGCAAAACGTTTCAGCTTCCGCGTGACCTTTCGTATACCCGTCGTGCGTGGCAAAAATTTAGACATTGGCTCGGCTCACTCCCGCAACCCGCGGCGCGGGGCGAGGCGGGCGGCGGAGGAGTGCGCGTGGATGTCCCTCTTATTCTCATCCTCATACATGTGAAGAAAGAGCCTCCCTTATAAAGAGGTCTAACTCCCTCTAAACTAGCAATGTGGGGCTAAACTTTAGTTCCATATCTTGCCTTGCACGAATCAGCTATGTGAGCCTCTAGGATTTATTAGAAATTTCTAAAACTGCTATTGAGTTAGGCCCAAAATAGACAAAATTCCAGCAGAGTGTTGTTCAGTGAGTCGTTGTTTGCTAGATATTCCAATCCTCACGTCATTGAGCAATGAAGTTCAAAATAACCACGGAAGATCTAAATTAGCAGACTTTAATTTGCACCAGCACGTGTGGTGTATGGTAGCATTGGTGCCGTGAGTGTTCCAGAAATGTGGAGTCATGTTGGCACGTGTTTGTAGTTGTACGGAACGAATCCAGGAAACATGAACTGTTATATCACTTGGGTGTGGTACTGATAAACAGTGGATATTCATCTTCTAGAACAAATCAATGGCTCACAGTTGCTCATGGATCTTGATGGATAACTAGTCCGAATTCAAAAATTTATGTACTATAGTAGTAGAGAAGAGTGTTTGACTTTGAATTCAAAATTCATTTGAATATTTCAGACGAAAAAAAAACAAAATTTCCGAGATATTTCGGAAACCAGTTATTCTGGCCCCTACCGAGAAAAAAAACTTGGTAAGGACTGGTACGATTCTAAGGATTCTATGGTTTGCATCGTGAAGCTGGCTTATGTAGTAGAGCACTGCGGTCTCCTGTTTTCTACAATTCATTTGACAGAGGACTTTAAAAGCTTAATAATTGAAGGTTCACTTCTGAAATCACGACAACTAGCCGTAGTGTGTAGTTCTGCAATCTCCACGAACTAACGACTAAGAGCATCTCTAGCAGACCCCGCAAAATCATGACCCGCAAAACGTGTTTGCAGTTTGCGGAAAAATGGCTTTGCAGGCCGGTGCAGGGCGGCGCGGACGGCCGCAGAGGCAGACCCCACAAAACGGACCCGTATAAAAGGATATTTACGGTAGATGCTCTTTTACGGGTCGGCTTTGCGGAGTCTGGTCTGGCGCGCTCCCGCCGACCCGCAAATCCTAAATTTGCACCTCAATTTGACACAAGATAATGTATTTCTGTGCTTTTTCAACAACATTGGATACATAGGACATCACCAAATCTTTGCTAGAATAGCAAGATCAAAGAAAACAAGAACCACAATTATGCATTTTAGAAGATTTCCAAACTTCCATAACTGCTCCCACTAGTTGGACCAATATCTTCTCCATGCATTCATTGTTGATCTGTGGATTATTGATTTTGCATTCTTCATTCTTCTTCTTGATTCTAAAGAAGTAGACGTTGCTTCCCATCTAGTTGCACATGCGGCCGCTTCATTGCCTTCCATTCTACTAAGGAGTGCACGAACGTCTATTAAGTTTCTTCCTATCAACAAATCAATGTATTCGCCTTCCCAAAACCAAAATGAGCATCCATCTTCCTACACACATGATGATGTTCAAAACGAGCTATGGCAATTGAACCAAAAAATGCGGTGCCAAAGCCGAATGAAAACAACACGTACCCCATCGTTTTCGCATTTGAAGAACACCCATCCGGGGTGCTTCGGCGTGCCCGAAGTTAGCCGAAGCACTGTCCGCGTGTAGTCGTCGCACTGTATGAGCGACATCGGCGAGCCACAGAGCCTCTACGCGAGCGCCGAGCACGGCGGACGGCCGGCCGAATCCATGCCCGCAAACCATCGGCGGCAGCAACAGGACGAACCCGTACCTGCATGCCGCGATGGGACTTTGCCGGGGCTGCGCGAGGTGCACCCCGACCATTCCATCGCTTGGCGCAGCCACCAGCGGCCGGAAAAGCCAAATCCGCCCGCTGATGACCCACAAGTATAGGGGATCTATCGTAGTCCTTTCGATAAGTAAGAGTGTCGAACCCAACGAGGAGCAGAAGGAAATGACAAGCGGTTTTCAGTAAGGTATTCTCTGCAAGCACTGAAATTATCGGTAACAGATAGTTTTGTGATATGGTAATTCGTAATGGGTAACAAGTAATGAAAGTAAATAAGGTGCAGCAAGATGGCCCAATCCTTTTTGTAGCAAAGGACAAGTCTGGACAAACTCTTATATAAAGGAAAACGCTCCCGAGGACACATGGGAATTATCGTCAAGCTAGTTTTCATCACGCTCATATGATTCGCGTTCGTTACTTTGATAATTTGATATGTGGGTGGACCGGTGCTTGGGTACTGCCCTTCCTTGGACAAGCATCCCACTTATGATTAACCCCTATTGCAAGCATCCGCAACTACAAAAGAAGTATTAAGGTAAACCTAACCATAGCATGAAACATGTGGATCCAAATCAGCCCCTTACGAAGCAACGCATAAACTAGGGTTTAAACTTCTGTCACTCTAGCAACCCATCATCTACTTATTACTTCCCAATATCTCCCCCTAGGCCCAAACAATGGTGAAGTGTCATGTAGTCGACGTTCACATAACACCACTAGAGGAAAGACAACATACATCTCATCAAAATATCGAACGAATACCAAATTCACATAACTACTTATAGCAAGACTTCTCCCATGTCCTCAGGAACAAACGTAACTACTCACAAATCATATTCATGTTCATAATCAGAGGGGTATTAATATGCATAAAGGATCTGAACATATGATCTTCCACCAAATAAACCAACTAGCATCAACTACAAGGAGTAATCAACACTACTAGCAACCCACAGGTACCAATCTGAGATTTTGAGACAAAGATTGAATACAAGAGATGAACTAGGGTTTGAGATGAGATGGTGCTGGTGAAGATGTCGATGGAGGTTGACCCCCTCCCGATGAGAGGATCAGTGGTGATGACGATGGTGACGATTTCCCCCTCCCGGAGGGATGTTTCCCCGGCAGAACAGCTCCGCCGGAGACCTAGATTGGTTCTGCCCAGGTTCCGCCTCGAGACGGCGATGCTTCGTCCCTAAAGCTTCCTTCTGATTTTTTCTAGGACGAAAGACTTCATATAGCAGAAGATGGGCACCGGAGGCCTGCCAGGGGGCCCACGAGACAGGGGGTGCGCCCAAGGGGATAGGGCGCGCCCCCCACCCTCGTGGCCAGGGTGTGGGCCCCCTCTGCTTAATTCTTTCGCTAGTATTTTTTATTAATTACAAAACGTGCCTCCATGAAGTTTCATGACTTTTGGAGTTGTGCAGAATAGGTCTCTAATATTTGCTCCTTTTCCAGCCAAGAATTCCAGCTGCCGGCATTCCCCTTCTTCATGCAAACCTTGTAAAATAAGAGAGAATAGGCATAAGTATTGTGACATAATGTGTAATAACAGCCCCTAATGCAATAAATATCTATATAAAAGCATGATGCAAAATGGGCGTATCAGCCGCCTGCGACGAAGGGCGGCAGATCTGCAACTTTCCGGCCCGCCGACGCAGGAGGGGGGAGGACAACCTCGTGCGTGTGGAGGCCTTTCGGCGTGATCCCGCCGGCTACTTTCTCCGGAATCGTGGGCGGCGACCCGGTGGCGGGGCGAGGGGGAGAGGGGAGGTGGTAGGTGGGGAAAAGCGCGGGCTAAAATGTCCTCCCCACCAACAGCTCCAGCTATATGCAGGGCACCGAGGGGCGGGGTGGGGTGGGGTGGGGAGGGAACCCGCGTATTCGCCTCAAAACATTTTGCGGGCCGACCGCATTTGCAGAGTCTGTTCGTCGGGATTTTCCGCGTCGACCCGCATTTTGGCGGTTATTTTGCGGGTCGAGGCTTTTTGCGGTGTCTGCTAGAGATGCTCTAACTATGGCCATGATGTGAAGTTCTGAAACTCTACATGTGAGGGTTGCTAATGCCTTTGCAAGTGGGCAAGCATTTTGGTAGAAATAAAACCTTCCTATTCCTTCTAAAAATATGTTAGAGCAACTCCAACGCGTCGACCCATTTCGTCCGTGCGCGTCTGTCTGGGTCGCCGCAGACAGAAAAGTCGGCTCAACGCGACGACCGAAACGGACGCGCGTCCGCTTTTCGTCCGCCTACCGACCCATTTTCGGCCCAATTTTGAGTCCGATTTGGGTCGGCGCGGACATGAAGCAGACGCGCGCCTACTCTTTCCCCTGGCCCGCCAGTCGATGGCAAAGTGGCCACCATTTCCCTCCACTTTCCCAAAACCTCCCACCCGCTTGCGCTCCCGGCCGCTCGCCATGGACGACGCCCTCGATGCAGCCACCGGGCTCGCCTTCCTCGCCTCATCTGGCCTCACGTCTGCCCCTTGCGGCAAAGGCAAGCCCCCCCCCCCCCCCCCCCCCCCCCGCCCGCCCGCAAGACCTTCGCGCCGCCCAAGAAGAAGAAGAAGAAGCTGACGGCCAAGGAGCGGGCCGTGCAGTCGGCCAAGAGGAAGGACCGGAGGCACGCGGCGGACGCAGGGGGCGAAGCAGCGGCCGTCGCCGACCTCATCGCTGCCTCACAGGAGGAAGAAACCAACGCCTGAGTCGCAGCGGCAACAAGGGAGGCCCTGATCTACCTAGGGTTAAACCCTGGCCAGCACGGGCTCGTCCGCATTTCCTCGGATGGTGCTGTTAGAGTCGCCGCGCGCGTCTGCCACGCACCCGATTCCCGGCTTCCACGTCTATCCGCAAGCCTCCCGCTTCTCCGGAGAATGCTCGCCGGAGGTGAGCATGGTGGCACCTTTCACACCCATGTCCATCAACCTCAACGCCACGCTGGTGTGGCTAGCGGATCATCCTACGGAGGGGCGAGGAAACGCCGGCGGGAGATGCCAGCCGACGTGCTCCCCGGCGCCCGCAACCAGTTCGACAAAATGCCGGGGGCCGGCGACGAGGAGACGTCCATCCTGGAGTAAATCATCTATGAAGGCGGTGCGGCGGGCCTTTTAAATTTACGCGCGGACATGAAATGGGCCGCGCGCGTTGGGCGCATGGCCGATCCAAAAGAAAAACAGGGCGGACGCCGAGCGGGCGGCCGACCCAAACGGACGAAAAGCGGATAAAGCGCGTGTTCATTTGGGTAGGCGCGTTGGAATTGCTCTTACTGCTTCTCCTTTTGGCTTGGCATTGCACTCAATATCTGAGTGTCGCCTTGTAACAGGGTGTTGTATCTGTTTATATCAATGATTTTTGGATTCATTTATTATGGTATATCAATCGTGCGTACTTTCTTTACGGAGTATATCCGAAAGCAACCAACGTTGCATTTGGGTCACTGTACCAACGTTACATTTGGTTAGTCCTTTTTCCATTTCAAACAATGAATCGACATAGAAGCTTTTTTTGGAATTACAAAGAAATATGTTAGACACAATTGGTATTGACCGCTAAAATATGTATGCTACCGTTGCAACGCACTAGCAATTTCTTAGTAATTAATAATATATGCTGCATCACTCGGGGTAGAGGCTGAGTGTTTTTGCCAAGAAAAAGTAACGACGCGTTGTGTGTGTGTGTGTAGTGTTAGTTCCGAATTGGTTTGGCGCTGATGATTTTCCAATTAATGATTACCTTCTTGAAAGGAATGATTATCCGTTAAGCCGATTCATCTACAGTATTATTTGAGCACTTTAAAAAGGTTGTGTCGGTGTGTAGCTAGGGAAATACATATATATCTTCTTTGTTGTTGTTTTCGTAGGCAAAGGAATGCAAAAACTGGGATTTGCTACTAGTGTGGAGCCCAAAATACCTAACAGCATCTCCAACTAGGCTACATATTCTTCGTATGAAAAAATATTCGAAGTTGCATTTTTTTTTGTAAGTCTTGAATGAGGATAAAGCTACCAAAAAACAGTAAATGGGATCTTACACACTGATCACATAGACTAAAATCTCGTGATGTCTAGTCGTGCTAGTCTATGACAGGGATTAGCTTTCTTCACGCTTTGTGTGACACCTTGTAAACATACCACGTTTGAAATATATTCAGATGGGGAGTCTTCTTCGGCGACCAATTTAGAAAAAGAATAAAGATAAGTTGGTAGTCGAAGTTGTGAACCTGCACAGGGTGCCACCACGCATCCCAACCACCATGTCCCATATCTTCTTCAAGCAAACCATGTGAAACCGGCATGCACGGCAGCGATGCTTAATAGCTTTGGAGGTACTTCTCACAAATTCACAACCAAAATATCGTGCACGTCAGGTGATCGATGCAGCACTAAAGCCTGAGCATTTGAGTGGTTGAATAATCTATATACATCAATGACTATGGCTCCTCTATAAATCATACAAGGAATATGTTGTTGTAGTAGGAAGACGAAACACTGAGAATGGTGCCGACTGATGAAGATCAAATGGCATCGGTCGATCAAAGGATGATCAGTCGAGGAATTGGAGTCCCCGCAAAAAAAAAAAAAAAAAGCTTCTGTGAAGGAGTCAGCTACTACCGGCTGTTCAGTAGGCCAGAAACGGGCCAAAACAGCAAGGAAGGAACCAAGGCCCAATCTGCGCTACACGAGTCCGGATTGGAGTAAGTGAGTTTGTCGTCGTGGAGTAGTTAGGGCATGTAGATCAGGTTAGAGATTAGACATCATCGGTCTGTAGCATCTCTCCACATCACCAGCAGAAAGAACAAGAAATAATACGTACAACAGGTGTCTGTATGGCTGGCTGCAGTGCTGGCTGTAACCCTCCAACTACTTGTAAATTATGCCATAATCAAATGCTATCTTTGTGGTTGCCGTGCGTTTGTATAATCTTATCACACTTGCCAATTAAAACATGTCATATCAGTACATAGTTGCACACAAGAAAAATAAGTACTCCGTGAGTAGTACACATGCATATATATATATAGGAGTACATGATCATCTTGGAGTACAAGGCAAGGTAGAATAGTATCCTACGCTATCCGAGCGTTCCTAATAATCACGATACTCAACATCCCCTCGCAGTCACAACGGTAGCGACGCAGACGGTGAGACTGGAGAAGAATCCGAAGGTAAGCCGACGGACACCACCCCCCCCCCCACCCCCAGTCGTAACAGTCGATGCATCGCTGAAGTCGTGGCTGGAGTGGAAACCAACGAGTTTGCTCAAGCAAGGCGGTAGCCCTTTGTGCCGATGTCGATGTAGCTGAGAGCGTAAGGTGGTGTAGCCGCTATTGAGGTAGCCGTGCGAGGGACGCCGTGGTCGATGTCGAGTCGGGGTGGCCGGTGTCGAGGTAGTCGCCGTGGACTGGGAAGAAGAGCGACGGCGGCCGCTTGAGGAGGTGGCGTCGGCTAGGTCAGAAGCACGGCGACGGTGCTCGAAGTAGGCGAGGAAGAACCCGACAGCGTGATGAGGCCCGGCGCGGACAGTGGCGTTCCCGCACCGGGAGGCAGCGCGACGCATACCACGTAGAAGTCGATGCGAGGGGACGACAGAGTGGACCGCGCACCGCGGCGCTACAGCCCAAAGGGGTGACGCAGCGACAGCGCGCGGGTCGGGGCGACGGCCGAGAAGACCTCAGGGCGGTTGCAGGGACCGCGTGCCACGCTCGCTACGGCCCGATGTGGCGACGTAGCGGCAGCGCGAGGGTCGGTGCAGCCTCGGGGACGGCCTCGGGACGGCGGTTGACCGCGGGCCGCGGCACTACGGCCTGAAGGTGTGACGCATCGGCAGCGCGCGGGTTGGTGCAACCACGGGAACGGCCTCGGGGCGACGGCGGGGACCATGTGCCGCGGCGCTACGGCCCGAAGGGGCGACACAGCGGCGGCGCGGATCGGTGCAGCCACGGGGAGAACCACAGGGGGCGGCACTGTGGCCCGATGGGGCGACGCAGTGGCAGCCCGTTGCTCGATCGGTGGTGAGGCGCGCTGAACTCGGGGATAGGGCGGTGATGGCCGGCGCAAGGCGACGGACGGGCCGACGCGTGGGCGGTGACTGGCCTTGACGGGCCGCCTCGACCCGCGTGGTCGTCGAGTCGGTGAAGAGGCCGGCTAGTCGCGTCGGGGTCGAAGTAGAGGCGCGTGAGGGTCGACGGCGGCGGCGGGCGACACAAACCGATCAAGTATAGATTGGAAAACCAAAAAGAAAACCGCCGATCAAGATGACCGGCAGGAGAGAGAAAAAACCTAGAGCAAGGACTCAGGAAAATGACTCTCTAGGGCAGCCGGTCAACACAACTGGCGGACAAACCCTAGGTACGGGTGGCGCGGCCCCAGGCGGCGGTCATGGAGGCCGACCACCCTAAAGGTGGCGCACAGGGCGAAAGCGTCGGGCGCCGGCTAGGGTTGTATCAGTTAGGCTGATACCATGTTAGAAGGGGTAGACAGATATTGATAAAATAGTTAATGATTGTAATACTTGAGCCTCATGGGTATATATATAGGAGTACATGATCATCTTGAAGTATAAAGCAAAATAAAATAATATCCTACGCTATCCTACCTTTCTAATAATCACGATACTCAACACGCATGTCTCACTTCCAGCGATGCACTAGTCCACAAACTCGCTAGGTGCCTTATGTGTAAAAACCCTCACTCAGTGCCTTCAAACAAAAAGAATCCAGCGCCCGGACAACGCTGCCTGTAGAAAAATCATCCGCCTAGCTAGCCGTCCAATCTAACGGAGGTGGCCGTTCGATCATAGCACAACCTCATCTTCCTTTTCTGTACCCCAGCGCAGCAGCTTCCTTGGAAGCACCGGCGGCTCCACCGGCCCTCCATTGCAACCCGGACGAAGTTTTGACGACCCTCCGGCGTGCTTCACTGCAGTTCCAGTGGTGCTCCATTGCAACCCTGACAAAGTTTTGACGACCCTCCAGTGTGCTTCACGGCGGCTCCGGCGACGCTTGATTGCAGCTGTGGTGGAGCTCCAATAACCCGGAGAATACTCCAATGCAGCTCCGCCGCCGGCGACTTGCAGCATTAGCAGGTTGCATCGCAGCACTATGGCCATGGACGCGTTGCCGCGTCGCAGCACATACGGTCATCAACGAGCGCCGAAGCGCATCGCCGGCTGTACCGACGAGCGACCGCCTCCCCGGCGCGCGCTACGTCGCCCCCTCGGGGATGCAGCACCGTGGCCGTGGGGCGCGGGCTTCACTGTCTCTTCATTTGCGATGGGATGCAATAGCGTGGTGGTGCGGTCGCTCCCCGGTTCGCAGCACCGTGGCCGAAGTCCGCCATGGGAGCTCACCTCTTCTCGCGTATCGAGCAGAGATGGGGAAGAGAAAAGGGAGTGGGGATGAAAACGTGTGGAGGAAAGACAGGATGAAGAGATAAGGCCGGCTGGGGCGAGGCGGGCTTGTGCCAGAGGACACGTGTCGATCAGCGTGAGCGGCTGGAAATAGTTTGTTTTCATCCGGTTGAAAACACATGAAAACGTGTGAGACTTCAAGCGAGACCCAGCAATGTTTTTAATTACTATTTTTTGAGTAGAATTAAAATATATGTTCTCGATCTAAAAATTTCTCATGAATTTCAAAAATATTCATGGATACGAAACAAAATCTTTTTTTTGGAAAAGGGGGGCTCCCCGGTCTCTGCATCAGGTGGATGCATACGGCCACTTAGATAAATAAAATAGGTTCAACAATGTCAAATAATCGTAAAAGAAAACAACGTCAAGCTCACATAGACCTCGACACGAAAACAAAAAAAAGGCCATAAAGCCACAACCGGCTGGCAGAAATATAGGTATGGAAACTAATTGCCTATCCTATTACATGACCGTCATCCAAACCGGTTGAATATATCCCGCGCTACCATCTCCCACCGGACAGATCCAGTAACCAAACGCTCCCTGGCCTTCGTCGGAGTGAGTAGGGACCACATACAGATCAACGCCGTAGCACGGAATACAACCTGCAAAAAATGAATAGTAGTTATTCTGTTAAAAGCCAAATCATTTCTGCAGTTCCAAATTGCCCATAACAACGCACAAACTCCTACACGAATGTGTCTAGCTGTAACGGACTCTATCCCATCCAGCCACGTTCCAAATAACGACCCGACCGAACTCGGAGGAGTAATGTTAAAAGCAATTTGCACTGAGCGCCACAAAATTCTTGCCAACGGGCACTCAAAGAATAGATGCTTAATGGTTTCATCCCGATCACAGAAACTACACCTAGTCGATCCTGTCCAATTGCGCTTAACTAAGTTGTCCTTTGTTAGAATGGCCTGTTTATGGACAAACCACATAAACACTTTGATTTTCAAAGGAACTTTGACTTTCCAAACATGTTTGGAGTTAGGAATGACACTCGAGTTAATAACATCAATGTACATCGATTTAACGGTAAATTGTCCAGACCTAGTAAGTTTCCAACACAACTGATCGGGCTGATGTTGTAGCTGAACCTCCATCAGTCTACGCACCAGATGAAGCCAAGTTTCCCATATATTACCAACAAGCACCCTCCTAAACTGAATATTAAGGGGGGTGGCCTGCATAATCGTTGCCACAAGCGCATCACGGTGATGCACAATACGATACAGAGTTGGGTACTGTAATGCCAAAGGTGTCTCACCAAGCCAAGTGTCCTCCGAGAAGCGAGTATCGTTACCATCGCCGACTATAAACTTTGTTCTATTAAAGAAGGCTGTCTTAACTCTCATAAGCCCCTTCCAAAATGGCGAATCAGTTGGTCTCATTGTCACCTGTGACAAAGTTTTGGATTGCAGATACTTGTTACGAAGTATCTGTGCCCACGCCGCATCAGTCCCAACTGATAACTTATATAGCCACTTACTAAGCAGGCATCTGTTCTTGACCTCAAGATTCTCGATACCCAACCCCCCCTGATCCTTGGGACGACAAATAATATCCCACTTGGCGAGTCTATACTTTCTCTTAAGATCATCACTCTGCCAAAAAAATCTTGACCGATAAAAGTCCAGCCTTTTCCTAACCCCAACTGGAACCTCAAAGAAAGATAGTAGGAACATCGGCAAACTTGTGAGCACCGAATTAATAAGAATTAACCGGCCTGCATAAGACAGAAGTTTGCCCTTCCAGCAACTAAGTTTCTTTTCGAACCGATCTTCGATACATTTCCACTCTCTGTTCGTGAGCTTACGATGATGAATGGGTATACCTAGGTAAGTAAAAGGTAAAGCCCCTAATTCACAACCAAACAATTGCCTATAAGACTCTTGTTCCTCCTTGGCTCTACCAAAGCAGAACAACTCGCTTTTATGAAAGTTAATCTTTAAACCGGACAATTGTTCAAATAAACACAACACCAGCTTCATGTTTCTCGCTTTTGCCAAGTCATGCTCCATGAAGATGATTGTATCATCAGCGTACTGCAAAATGGACACACCCCCATCAACTAGGTTGGGCACCAAGCCACCTACCTGACCGGCGTTCTTTGCCCTGCCTATGAGAATGGCCAACATATCGACTACAATGTTGGACAATATAGGGGACATTGGATCTCCTTGCCTCAGGCCTTTGGGTGTCTGAAAATAATGACCGATGTCATCATTGACTTTAATTCCAACACTACCTTTTTGCGTAAAGGATTCTACCTGGCGTCGCCAGGCCTCATCAAAACCCTTCATGCGTAAAGCCTGTTGAAGGAAAGGCCATTTGACTTTGTCATACGCTTTTTCGAAATCCACTTTGAAAACAACCCCATCCAGCTTTTTCATGTGGATTTCATGGAGCGTTTCATGTAGGACCACAACACCCTCAAGGATGTTCCTGTCCGGCATGAAGGCAGTTTGGGTAGGCTGCACAACAGCATGCGCGATCTGTGAGAGCCTATTGGTCCCGACCTTGGTGAAAATTTTGAAGCTAACATTAAGAAGACAGATTGGCCTGAATTGCTCAATTCTCACAGCCTCTGTTTTCTTAGGAAGAAGGGTGATCGTTCCAAAATTTAGCTGAAAAAGATGAAGCTGCCCAGCAAACAAATCATTGAACAAAGGCAACAGATCTCCTTTAATGATAAACCAGCATTTCTTATAAAACTCTGCTGGAAATCCATCTGGGCCCGGCGCTTTGTTAGTTTCCATTTGTGAGACGGCCTCAAATACCTCTTTCTCGGTAAAAGGAGCCGTCAGAACATCATTCTCCACAACTGTGAGCTGAGGAACATCCTCAAGCCTGGACTCATCCAGAGACACACAATTATTTTCTGGAGGGCCAAACAACTGCTTATAGAACTCAGTAATGTACAATTTTAGGTTCTCCTGTCCTACAATTCAGTGTTCGCGTCCCCCTGGACTACTCTCCTGACCTTGGCCCGCAACGCCCACTTCAACTCTTCTTCCCTAAGAAGTTCCTTCAGCCTCAATTCCGCGTCCAGCTTGGCTTGAAGCTCCGCGACTGGCAGAAGCGTGGTTTCTGCCTTTACATCTAGGGACTGAATAAGGGAGAGAAGCCTTTCCTTTTCAACCTTATAAATCCCGCTAAGATGCTTAGCCCATCCACGCAGGACACTCCTCAAGTGCCTGATCTTATTCTGCCAGCGCTGAAGCGCAGTCTTTCCTCCTGAATCCTTAGCCCACTCTCTAGCCACAAGATCAAAGAAGCCTTCACGTTCAAACCAAGTCATCTCAAAGGAGAACACATTCTTGTTCCCCAAGTGGGAGGGCTGACCAGAGTCCACAAAAAGCGGCGTGTGGTCAGAAATACCACGGGATAAGGCCTGGACTGTTACTAGAGGAAACTTCTGTTCCCAATCGACACTAGCCAACACACGGTCCAACTTCTCATACGTCGGATTTGGCAGCGCATTAGCCCAGGTGAATTTTCTGCCCGAGAGCTCAATTTCTCTCAGGTTCAAACTCTCAATGATAGTATTGAACATGAACGACCATCTGCCGTCAAAGTTATCATTGTTCTTATCCTCACGCCTTCTAATAATATTGAAATCACCCCCCACCAGATACGGCAACTGCTTGGAACCACACATCCGAACTAGATCAGCCAGGAAATCGGGCTTGAGCTCGGGCTGCGCAGCCCCATAAACCGCAACCAGAGCCCAGTTAAACCCATCTTCCTTCGACCGCACCCGGAACTTGACTGCAAAGTCTCCCATAACCACACTGCGAACCTCAAGCGTCTCGCACCTAACGCCGAGTAAGATTCCACCCGATCTCCCTCTCGGCGGCAAGCAATGCCAATCAAATTCAATACCCCCCGACAAAGAATTTAGAAACTGAGGCGCAAAATTATCTCTCCCCGTCTCCAAAAGAGCGATAAAATCTAAGTGATGCTCGACAGACGCCTCAGCAAGAAACCTTCTTTTAGCCAAGTCTCTTAGACCTCTGCTATTCCAAAAGATTCCTTTCATAGTTCATCGTAGAATTTTTTTGCCGAACGCAACCTAGCACTCCTACGCACTGCGGACAACGGGTATACCTTCCGTTTCCACTTGCGCTTTGGAATAGCTTGACTCTGCAACTGGTCCTCATACCCAGTGTCAGAGGGGCTTGCCAAGCCTATCTCAGTAGAGACATCCTCTACCCCCGCCTCAGAACTAGAAGGCAAAAGATCCGCACAAAAATTGTCAAGCACCCTGACCCCAAGCGCATCAACCTCCGAATCACACATGGGTTTAACAGCCGCAATATTGCGAATCATCTCTAAGGCCCGTTCAGCCTCTAGGTCAAGTAGATCATTAATAGAATTGGTAGTTTCAGTTTCATTACTACCAAGAGAAACTCCTAATTGATTTGCATTATCAAGAATCTCATCATTTGAAAAATGCAAAATAGAATTGGAAATATTAACCGACATACCAGTAGCGACCTCGACATCACGAAGCTTGGCCGCCCTCATGGCGCACCGTTGCTGGATGTCGTCCACATCCGGATGTGCCTGGAGACGGTCACTCACCCGGCGCCCCTCAGACATGGGGTCCTGGATCCCGCCAAACGCAATGACCTCCTCCCGAGAGATCACGGATGGGGTACGGCCTCCTGCCTCACCCCAACCCGCAGTCCGAGCGACCTGCATAGGCCTCCCCACAGTCGCGCCAGTAGGAGAAAGGGACGCCTGGCGTGCCCCACCAGACGAGGACATCACCGATGGTGGTGGAGACGTAGCCAGGACCTCCCGTCCTGGCTCCCCAACCTGCACCGGAGAGGCCGCCACCATAGGAGAAAGCTCCGAAGCCACCTGCCCCGAGCCCACTCCCGAAGTCGAAGCCGACACCATCCGAGAAGAAGTCGCAACGGGAGAAGAAATATCCGAGTCCTCCTGACCCGGACCTCCTCCCATCGAAGAAGAGGACACGGGAGCCACCTGCCTCGCATCCCCGTCCTCAGCACCAAAAGAACCCGAGACCGCCTGGCCTATGGCTCCTCCCTGCACACGAGGCCCAGTAAGCTGCGACATCTCCTGAGGGGGAACCACGCGCTGACCAGAAGAGGGAGTGGCCACCTGTCGACTCACCTCCTCCGCCCCCCTGACCGTAAGTGATGAAACCCCGCGACCCCTAGAGCCCGAGTCCAGAGCATCCAGAAAATCCAAAGCAGGCAAAGCGAGCTCGAAGGCCTCCTCGGACTCCACCCGATCGCTCCACAACCTCGGCGGTGCAGAAAAAGGTTCGAAGGATCCAAATCTCAACGACTTCGAAGGCACCGAGGAGGGCTGGGCAGCTCCATCCCCGGTCGTCGCGGTCTCGGACCCCGGCCCCATGGACAGCTGTCGTCCAGAGTCCTCAACCGGCGGTTCCTGAACTCCCGCGTCACCGTCACCCTCATGCATATCAACGTCAGACACGTGAGCCGGCGCAGACAGCAGGCTCTCGTCCTCAAACTCAATAAGCAGATTATAAATCCTGCCTCGATAAGCCCACTTAACCACTTCCGGCACATACTCAACATTCAGAATACTGACCAGAACCCGAGCAATCCCTTGAGCTCTGGTGAAAACCATGTCCACACGCTCAGGCTTCCCCACAAGAATGCCCAAACTGGCCACAACCCGAGCATCCTACAGCGGCGAGGAAGGTGCCCCGGAAAAGCGTAGCCACGCTTGCGTAAGCGGTACGCCCTGAGGCTCAACAAGCTTCCATTCCTGAAACTCAAGGATACCATCAGTACCCGGCACCTTACACATCCCAAAACTCAGCAACCGCTGCAGGTCCTCCACAGACGGGCACTCGACCCTGAACATCTTATCACCAAGACCGACAAGGTCCCACTGAAAATCCCCAGGAGCCAGCTCTTGAAGCCTCTGCACGATCTGTGCCTCAGACACCTCCCCTCTGGTGACCTTGACAATCCCCGTGGTCATACTCGGAGACTCGTCAACAAAATCTGTATTCAAAGAATGTTCGTGGTGAATTCAAAAAGTGTTTGCAAATTCAAAATATGTTCGCGGCGAATTAAAAATGCTCACGTATTCAGATTTGAAAAATGCTGGTGACTTCGAAAAACATTAATGTATTAAAAAATGGTTTGCGGATTCAACAAAAAAAATTCGACTTCAAAAAATGTTCATGAGTTAAAAATATGTTTGCGGCAAATTTAAAATATGTTCGGTTATCCGAGAAGAATGTTCACTTATTCAAAAAAATGTTCGCCAATTCGTATATTGTTCGTGAATTTAAAAAAGTTGACAAATGCACAACATGCTTATTGTGGATTTAAAAAAGTTCACGAATTCAAGAAAAATAATCAGCTATTTAGAAAATGTTCTTGAATTAAAAAAAATATTCTTGACTTGATAAATGTGTGTAGGTATTCCAAAAATGTTCACGAGTTTGAAAAATATTTATGTATCGAAAACTGTTCTTTGATAAGTAAAATGTTTGGTATTCAAAAAATGTTCGCAGACTTTTAAAAATGTTCGTGAATTCAAAAACTGCTCCTAAATTCGAAATATCTACACGGCCGTCTCAGAAAATGTACAGGAGTTAAATTTTCACAAAATGGGATGCTGCTAGGGTGGGCCAAAATACCCAACATCATCTTCAACTAGGCTACATATTTTTTATATGAAAGGAAAATCCGAAGTTGCATTTTCTTGTAAGTCTTGAATGAGAGGATAAAGCTACGAAAGCACGTAGAAGGGACCTTACACACTCTATTCCCATAGACTAAAATCTCATGATGTGTTTAAGAGTCGTGCTAGCCTGTGACTTGATTACCTTTCTTCACCCTTCGCGTGACACCTTGTAAATTTATCACGCATGAAATAGATTCAGGTGGGAGAGTCCATCCATGACCTTTTTTTAGAGAAAAGGCATCGGCCGAGTTCGAGGGCTCGAATCTAGCCCGGCTTTGAATTAACAAAGCCATCAACCGGCCAGGATTACAAAGAACCACATTACAAAGAAAAGAAAATAAAGCCGAGCAGAGATACATAGCGCTAAGAGGAATGGCTCAAAGGCAACAACAAACAGTGTTGCGAACGACAATCGCAATGCCAAACAAGCAACCAAACTAAGGCTACAGGAGGAAATCAACTCCGGACTTGTATTGTGCCGCTGACTGTAACCGCACGGGCAGACAAGAGCAACACCAGATCTGTCTCTGCCGCCGCAAAGGGCCACAACCCTTTCACCCGGGCTCGACGGGAGCCGCACCGATGGCCAGCAGAGCGGTTCCACATGAACCCAGACCAGGGCGCCGAGCCACCATAGGGAAATAGCAGAGGCAGACCCACACGCACCGGAGCCGACCAAAGAGCACCATCGCCGGAAGCCGCAGGACAGGACGTCGGCCGCGAGTCGTCGAACGAAGGCGAAGATCCACAGAGAAGGCCAAAAAGGGGCACAGCCAAGCGGTGGTCAGGGATTGGAACTCCGCAACCGAGACCACGGCGGCAGCCACTAAGAAGAACATGCCGCCTTGCACCGTCACCGCACCACTAGCAGCTCCACCCCACACGAGCAATCCCCGGAAGACGCATCAAGAAGGAGCACGACACCGGATGCCGCCGTTGTCCAAGCAAGGGGAGGGCAGGTCTTCACCTGTGCTAGAGGGAGGGTGGGAGGGGAGTACCACGCCAAAGCCTCCAGGAAGGACCACGGCGCTGAAAGACGTCGCCTTTGGTGAGGCCGCCGCGCCGGCCAGGGGTTTCCCCCGGAAACACGCCCAACCACCAGATCCGTCCATCCAGACCCCCATGACGGCGACCGAAGCCACCAGGGGCTGGAGCAAGAGCAGATCGGAGCAGATCGAGGTCGGGGACGGAGCTTCTCCAGGACGCGATTGGCGACCCACGCGGGGGCGCCGCAACGCCAGCGCCCGCCCCCCCCCCCCCCCCCCCCTCCCCGCCGCCCGCACGGCCAGAGAGGCAGCCCGTCAGCACCCGCCGGCGTAGCCCGCCGCACCGGCCACGCCGGGCACCAGCCATCGGAGCTGCCGCTTCGGACGCCGGGGCCCTCCGCGAAGGCGGAGCCGCCAGATCCCCGCCACCACCTTCATAGGTGTCGCACGGCCGCGCCGGCAAGCACCTCAGGCGGCGGCGAAGGGAGAGGAGAGGGTGGGGGAGGCGTGGAGGGGATCTAAGGGTTCGCCCCCGAGTCGCCTCAGGGGAGGCGACGCGAGGGGAGGGAGGGAGGGTGGGGCACTGTCGATGGTCATCCATGACCATTTTAGAGAGATAAGCACGTAGTCGAAATTGTGAACCTGCACAGGGCCAGTGCACCATGTATCCCCACCACCATGGCCCCATATCTTCAAACAAACCATGTGAAACCTGCTTGCAAGGCAGCCTCGCTTCATCCCTTGGAGGAACTTTTCACAAGTTCACAACCAAAATATCTTTCATGTCAGGTGATCAGTGCAACAGTAAAGCCTGTGCGTTTGAGTGGTTGAATCATGTACATACAACAATGACTATGGCTCTATAAATACTTGCAAGGAATCATAGTGTGCTAGTAGGAAGACACGGAACAGTGAAACTGAGAATGGTGTCCACTGATGAATATCAATTGGCATCAGACAATCAAAAGATGATCAGTCGAGGTCGAGGAATAGGATGCGCCAGGAATTTGAGTTGGAGTTGGAACGATCTACTTAGTGTGTACTTTGGTGTCTTGGTCAGCGGCTGTCATGCTGGAAGCTACTTTTTTTTTTGAGGTAGTGCTGGAAGTACTACTACCGGCTGTTCAGCTGGCCAGAAGCGGGTAAAGTCTATTTTAAATCTTGAACTCGTAGAGCTTGTCTGAACTGAACCCTAACGTCTAAATCTTTGAAATCGGCACCCTCATCTTTTTGATCCCGGTTAATATCAACCTTGAATCTGTTTGGCGCACCGGAAAAATATCAATCCCGCCCAGGATCAAAGTCTAGTATCGCTGACGTTCATGCTCCACATGTCATATGCATCCTCAATCCCCTCCGCTCCATCTGAAAATCAGCGCTGGTCCAGCCTCTGCCTCATCCACTTCCTCCTCAATTGCGCCACTGCCAGCCGCCAATGGCGCCTCGACGTTGCCGAACGAGAGAGGTGCACAACGAGCGCGTACATCGCTGCACGGGCCTGCTCGACTTCGTGCTCGAGTCCTCGGTAATCACATCAGTTGGCGACTACGTGCTGCGGCGCGCCATGAACCTGGTGACCAAGGTGCTCGGGTTCTTCCTTGAGACGTGTCTGGCATGCTCCGGGCGGCGGCATGCCGGCGGAGCACGACAAGATGAGGGTGCGGTTCATCTCACCAGGGGAGAGCTCACGAGGGACCTTGTGCACTTGTACATGCACGTGCGCGAACTGCATCTTGATTGTGAGGGACCTTGTGCTCTCGGAGCTGGTTCCGCCGTAGGACGATGACCGTGTCAGCGCATGCCACCATGGGCAATTACGCACAGCCTCAAGACGCCGAGTCGTCCACGAGTACTCTGCGGCGAACACTATTGTGCAAAGCTGACTCACACGATTTTGGTATTCTGGCGTATTCACGTAGAAGCTGACTTTGAAGCAGGTGGACATGTGGATGGATTTTCCATGAGCTAGCTAACGTACGTAATGACTTACACGCCGGCTAGCTTGATCGATCTCTACCGGCGGAACTCAGCTAGCTGCCGTTCAATGGATGCGCGTGTACGCCCGAGAGCATGGCCTCTGACTCGGCTTCCGCATCTCGGCGGGTGTCGGAGCATGCCATGGAGTTTGCCATGGATCGCAGTGCTGGCTGTTGCAGCATCGCTCGGCGAGCTTGGCGCGACAGCCGAGGGGAAGAAGATGGATATGACTCGCAGTGAACCTGCAATCCCGCCCGGGATTGCAGTTTTCCAGTGCGACAAACAGGTTTAGGATCGGTGTAGGGTTGATTTTGATCCGGATCAGAGAGGTGAGGGTACCGATTTCAGGGATTCAAAGGTTGTGATCCGATTTTGACCAGCTCTACGAGTTTAAGGTTTAAAACAGACTTTACTCGCCAGAAGCGGGCCAAGACAGCAAGGACGGAAACCAAGGCCCAATGTGCGTTGCACCAGATTGGAGGAAGTGTGAGCTTGTCGTCGTGGTGAACTTTGGGCATGTACATCATTTCGGACATAATCGTCCGTCTTTAGTATCTCTCCACATCACCTGTAGACTGTAGACAGCACTAGAAATAATACGATACAACAGGTGTCTGTTCTGTTTGGATGTAACCCTCCAACCGCCTGTAAATTATGCTAATCAAATGCTATCTTTGTAGTTGCCACACATTTGTATAATATGATTACACTTGCCAGTTAAACCATGTCATATCAGTACATAGTAGCACACACAAAAAAAGTAGTACACAGGCTACTAGAAGATAAGAAGAGCGACTGTATGTGCAGCCTTCATTTTCTCTTTGTTTTTTTTTTTAGCCTTGACCGTAGAACAATCGTTCTACGGTATTTTCATTAATAAAAGAAGAGTACAAAGTACAAAACTATGTTACAAATATTACAAGTGGTCACAGGCATCTCAGCCTATACCAGTTTTGGGGAACAAGATCACACCCATTATAGAATCAAATCAGTCCAATCTTTAATCCTGCTCGCTTTGTCCTCTTTAGCACTGAGTTGCACAGCCCATAGCCCTTCGGTCAAATAAAATTTCCACGTATCAATAGAAGAAGGAGCTGAACTGAAGATCTTATCGTTTCTCACAGACCAAATACCCCAGCAACTCATAATTATAATGTCCAGGGCCAATTCCTTTGGTAACTGGTTTGCAATGAGTAGGATCTCATCAAAGGAAGAGATGCCTCTGGTTCTTCCTGGTGCTATGATATCCCAACATGAGAGTGCAAATGGGCAATTCCAAAACAAATGGGTCAGAGATTCATCCACCCTATCAGAGCATAATGCGCAGTGGTAATCTGGGAGATACATATTTCGTCTGTGGAGCATGTTTCTGGTGTTGAGTATGTCGTGCAGAAGAAGCCAGCAAAAAATCTTGTGTCTCAGTCGGCAAGAAGTACCCCAAAGGTTTTGGAAGATACCATGTGCATTGTATGTACCCCTGAGACGCTTGTACATTTTCATGGAGGAGTAATGTCTGGATGACCAGTGATACTTCCATATATCTCTGTTATCAGATTGTTCTCTGGAGACAATCATCTCTTGAACCCTGTTATACTGTTGGTAAGCTTGTAATGAGAGAGGCCTTTGGAAGAGAGTGCTGAAATCTTCTTGATTACTCATGTACTGAAGTGTACTTTCTTTGTTGATAGCAAATGAGAACAACTCAGGAAATTTGATTTGCAGTGGTTGTCCAGCCCAATTATCTGACCAGAAGAATGTGGTGTCTCCAATTCCAGCTTGACAAATGGCATGAGCTTTGTATAGAGGAATAAGCTTTAACAGAGTTTTCCACCAAAAGGAGCCAACCAACTTGTCCCCAGGAGGAGCATTTTGGTAGTAAGTTTCCCAGATGATGTGCACCCAAGGAGTGTCAACTTTATTCAGAATTAATGAAGGAATTTCATCAGCAGAGCTTTGTTGTGGACTGTAATATCAAGAATGCCTAATCCACCTTGAGCCTTTGGTTTGCAAACTGACTCCCAGGCAATCAAGGCTGGTCCAGTGTCCATCTTACCATATTTTCTCTAGAAGCAATTTCTCAAGTAGCTCTCAATCTGTCCGGTAACTGTTTTGGGAAGCATCAGATTGCACATGAAAAAAATGGAAATGGGCATGCTGACGAATACTGATTTGATCAAGGTAAGTTTATCACCAGTGGATAGCAAGGTGGAGCAACTAAAGAGTCTATGTTCAATTCTCTTCATCGTGAGCATAAAGTCAACAATTCTGGGTTTGTTGATGCTGAGGGGCAGGCCTAGATAGGCATGAGGAAGAGTGCCAATTTTACATCCAAGGATATTAGATAGAGCCAACATCTTGTCAGGTGGTGTGTTGATGGGGATCATGATGGATTTAGCATAGTTCACTTTCAGTCCAGTATAAGCTGCATAGTGAAGTAGCAGTTTCTTGATTTCGTACAGTTGCCCACTGTCAATATTTACCGCCAGAATTGTATCATCTGCATACTGAATGATTGGGTAGTCTGGGCATGAAGTATGCATTAGAGGTGAGCTGATTAAGGAGTGGTGCATAGCCTCATTAAACATGGTTTGAAGCAGATCAGCTACTAGCACAAAGATGAGGGGGGAGAGTGGATCCCCTTGTCTGACCCCCTTCTTGCAGAGAAATTGTTTTCCAGGCATACCATTAAGCAGGATAGAGGAGAAGCCAGAACCATAAATCATCTTTATCCAATTAATCCATTTGGTTCCAAAACACTTATCTTGCAGAATCTCAACAATGGTATCATGATTAAGCATGTCAAATGCCTTTTCAAAATCTAGTTTGAGCAAAATAATCTCCTTCTTGGATTGATGGCGTTGATGGATATACTCATAGGACCAAGCAGGACAATCCTGAATACATCTATTATTGAGAAACCCATACTGATTTTTGTGGACCAGATTAAGTATCACCTTCTGCAGTCTGTTGGCAAGCAGTTTGGTAATGATTTTGAGAGTACAATTGAGAAGGGATATGGGTCTGAATTCTGCAGGAGTAGATGGTGCCTCTGTTTTAGGAATCAAGGTGATGAAAGAGTAATTGATTCTCTAGAGATTAACTTTACCATGATAGAAATCATCTATAAGCCTGTAAAAGTCAGGTGCAATAATAGTCTAGCATGCTTTCAAGAAAGTGGCATTAAAACCATCAGGTCCAGGTGATTTATCTGCTGGCATATTAAGGACCACCTAATCAATCTCTGCTTTGGTAAACGGAACCTCTAGTTGGGCGAAGTTGTCATCTGATGTAATGAGATGTTGAAGCAGGAGTGGATTTTGAGTGTTGACAGAAGTACCTAGTCTCTCTTTAAAAGCTCTGTATAAGATGGCAGCCTTTGCATGGTGAATATGGTGTTCCATATCAGTCTCATACCTTAACATAGCAATACAATTATTTCTATGCTTGATGGTAGCCTTAGCTTGGAAATACTTTGTATTTGCCTCTCCAACTTTAATTTTCCTGATGGTTGCCCTTTGTTTCCAGTAAAGTCTCTGGTGTTCCAGGATATTCTCTAAATGAGTTTTCAGAATCCTTCTACCATTAGCTTCAACGGTGGTGAGGTCTCTAGCTTCTTCCAAATAGTCAAAACACAGGATCATGAAATTAGCGTTCTCAATAATCTTCTTTCGATCAGATAAGTTTCTGGCCCAGTTTTTAAGCCATTTTCTTAATATTTTGAACTTGGTGGCTATGATCTCGGCACTATCTTCCTCTCTCACATCCTGAGACCAAATGTTGTTGACCACTGTGTGAAAATCATTGTGTTCTAGCCAATAATTCTCAATTCTAAATATGTGTGATTTGGCAATAGAGGTACCAATCTTAACCAGAAAGGGGACATGGTCAGATGTGGTTTTGGCTAGTGGATAAGCCAGAGTTGATGGGTAGCTCAGAGTCCAGGCTTCAGATGTAACCATTCAATTTTTTCAAGAAGTGGCCAATCCTGCTTATTGCTCCATGTAAAGTTTCTGCCTTTGATAGGAATCTCAATGAGAGATAAATTGCTGATAGCCTCATTGAAAGCCAACATATCATTAACATTTCCCCCCTCTAGATTTCTGTTGTGTGGGTATCTGATATGATTAAAATCCCCAAGAACCATCCAGTTACTATCCTCAGGAGTTTGGAAGTTTCTAAACCAGTTAATAAAGCTGGGTATCTCTTCCTGTCGGCTGGGCCCGTAAATATTTGTCAAGAACCACTTATCTCCATTATGTGTAGAAGTGAAAGAAACAGAGATAGAGTACTTGTTGGTATGAAAAAGTTGACCCTTGAAAACCTGTCATTCCAAACAATTAACAGTCCTCCCGAGGCACCCACAGATGGAAGGTATTCAAATTTGTTGAGTCTTCTTGGACAAATGTTCTGAAGATATCTACTATCAATCAATTCTATTTTGGTTTGTTGAATACATAAAATGGCACACTGAGATTCATCAATTTTGTTCCTGATAGCAGACCATTTCCTGGGATCATTCAAGCCTCTAATGTTCCAGTTGAGAATAGCCCATTCTTTACCCATGGTCACACTACGGGAAACAACTAATTTGCCATCAGGGGCCGTCTTTGCCGTCAGCTTTTTCTCGGGCAGACGGCAAACAAGAGGTTTGCCGTCATCAGCAGATGACAAAGAAAAGATGAAGGTAAAATATACTTTGCCGTCTGCGTTTAATTATTACAGACGGCAAACCACATACTTTGCCGTCAGAAAACAGAAACACAGACGGCAAATATTTTGTCGTCTGGGTTTTTATTTAGAAACGGCAAAGTATGATCTTTGCCGTCTGTAATAAAAACTCAGACGGCAAAGACATACTTTGCCGTCTGTAATTAAAAAACGCAGACGGCAAAGAAGAAGCACACCACGCGGATCGATCCCACGGATCGATGATGTGGCGGCCCCTCCAACACACGCAGCCCCACCCATCCTGACACACCACGCATGCAGCCCCACCACCCACCCACTCACTAATTAAGGGGCTGTTTGGTTCTAGGCCTAACCATGCCACACTTTGCCATACAATGTTGCCACACATGCCTAAGGTTAGTTCTTCAAAATGAGAGCCACAAGTTGGCAAGCCTAAGGGAATCTTGTCACACTTTTTGAGTGTATGTGATGTAGGACCCTAATGTGGCTTGCCTAAGGTGTGGCTTGAACCAAACACCCACCCAAGATGGTCAAACTTGCCTAACCTTAGGTGTGGCAACCTTAGGCAAACTTAGTCTCAAACCAAACAACCCCTAACTAACACACACCCCACCCCATCCACTCGCCCACGCACACCACACACCCACGCACCCACGCACACCATGGACCATGCACCACACGCATCCATAGCCGGCGCGGGCGGCGACCGGCGAGCATGACGGCCGTGCGGCAAGCAGGGCTTGCACGCGGGATGTGACCCTGGCGGACGCTCGGGCGGCCAGCCTGGCGGGCGGCAAGCATGGTGGATGCGCGAGCAGCGCGGAAGCGCGGGCGGCATGCATGGTGGCCGGCGAGCACGGCGCGCAGCGGCTGCTCCCTCCACCATCGACTACTCAGCGCGGGCGCACGACGGCTCTCCCCTTAGGCATCGGCTATCCGACACAGCGCATCGATGGCCCGGCGACATCCACTGCGGAGGAGCATCTCCCTTCGGCGTGAGCCTCCTGACGCTGCACTGGCGTGCAGCGGTGCCTCTTTCTTTCTCCAGGAACCAGCGAGCACGGCCGGGTGGCGATGCAGAGACAAGGGCCGGGCGAGCGGCGCGGGGGAGCACGGCTGTGTGGTGGCGCGACGAGTAGGGTCGAGGTAGCGGAGCGGCAAGCAGGGCCGGCTGGCGGCAGTGGAGTCCTGTTGTTTTGTCTCCGGTGAGAAGGACTGCCGGCGGTGAAGTAGTGTCGCGGCGGTGGAGAAGGACTTGATGGTTTTTCAGTTTTCCTTTCTAGGGTCATTTGTGTAAATTTTCAGAACAACTCTGTAATTTTTATATAACTCCAAAATGTAAGGCAGCAAACTTTCATGTCTTGTTTGATGTTCATGTGTCCGGCCGTGCCATTCCCCTTTCATGGTGAGCCGAAGGTTCGAGCGAGATGCTCTGCTCCGACGTCATTTTTAAAAAAAATTGAAAAATAATCTTTGTCGTCTGTAGTTTAGTTCGAATGACGGCAAAGAACATTTTTTGGCTGACGGCAAAGACCGCGTGCTTTGCCGTCTATCATTTTTGCGGCAGACGGCAAATTTGCAGTTGGCTGACGGCAAAATCTTTGTCGTCTGCTGATACGTCTCCGTCATATCTACTTTTCCAAACACTTTTGCCCTTGTTTTGAACTCTAACTTGCATGGTTTGAATGGAACTAACCCGGGCTGACGCTGTTTTCAGCAAAATTGCCATGGTGTTATCTTTGTGCAGAAACAAAAGTTCTCGGAATGACTTGAAACTTCACGGAGATTTTTTTGGAAATAATAATAAAAAATACTAGCGAAAGAATAAAGGCCAGGGGGCCCACACCCTGTCCACGAGGGTGGGAGGCGCGCCTGCCCCCCCCTAGGGCGCGCCCCTGCCTCGTGGGCCCCCTGGAGCTCCGCCGACCTCAACTCCAACTCTATATATTCGTGTCCGGGGAGAAAAAATCAGAGAGAAGGATTATCGCGTTTTATGATACAGAGCCGCCGCCAAGCCCTAAACTCTCTCGGGAGGGCTAATCTGGAGTCCATTCGGGGCTCCGGAGAGGGGAATCCGTCGCCATCGTCATCATCAACCTTTCTCCATCACCAATTTCATGATGCTCACCGCCGTGCGTGAGTAATGCCATCGTAGGCTTGCTGGACGGTGATGGGTTGGATGAGATTTATCGTGTAATCGAGTTAGTTTTATTAGGGTTTGATCCCTAGTATCCAATATGTTCTGAGATTGATGTTGCTATGACTTTGCTATGCTTAATGCTTGTCACTAGGGCCCGAGTGCCATGATTTCAGATCTGAACCTATTATGTTTTCATGAATATATGTGAGTTCTTGATCCTATCTTGCAAGTCAATAGTCACCTACTATGTGTTATGATCCGGCAACCCCGAAGTGACAATAATCGGGACCAGTCCCGGTGATGACCGTAGTTTGAGGAGTCCATGTATTCACTATGTGTTAATGCTTTGGTCCGGTACTCTATTAAAAGGAGGCCTTAATATCCCTTAGTTTCTGCTAGGACCCTGCTGACACGGGAGGGTAGGACAAAAGATGTCATGCAAGTTCTTTTCCATAAGCACGTATGACTATATTCGGAATACATGCCTATATTACATTGATGAATTGGAGCTAGTTCTGTGCCACCCTATGTTATGACTGTTACATGATGAACCGCATCCGGCATAATTCTCCATCACCGATCCAATGCCTACGAGCTTTTCACATGTTGTTCTTCGCTTATTTACTTTTCCCTTGCTACTGTTACAATCAGTACAAAACCCAAAAATATTACTTTTGCTACCGTTACTTACATACTACTTTGCTACTAAATACTTTGCTGCAAATATTAATTTATCCAGGTGTGGTTGAATTGACAACTCAACTCCTAATACTTGAGAATATTCTTTGGCTCCCCTTGTGTCGAATCAATAAATTTGGGTTGAATACTCTACCTTCGAAAATTGTTGCGATCCCCTATACTTGTGGGTTATCATCTGCCTGTTGAAAAGCTGACGGCAAAGTAATTTTTGCCGACTTTCTCTTTGCCGTGTATGTTTGCCGTCAGCCGGCTGACGACAAATTCTTTGCCGTCTGTATTTTGCTCTTTGCCGTCTGTACTTGCCAGACGGCAAATTAGCTGATTCCTATAGTGTAATAGAGATAATAAAACTGGTACTGTAGATGTCTCTGAACTGTATGCCCCTTTTTACTAAGCAGAGTACTGAAAACCTTAATTTTCCTTAAACTGTAACCACCAAGAGACTGAGCCCATATATCCCCATAATCCCACCACAAGGGCCACATCAAATGGGCAAAACTATGAGCATACCAAGTAAAGCAAAGCCAGAGACAGAGAATCTGGGAGAGATGATATAACTGATAGGTAGTACTGATGAAAGCGCAGAAGGGTGTACTGAACTTTACAAAAGATGTGACTGATCTTATCAGCAACAAGAGTTCAACATATCCACTCATACATGCAATATGATAAAAGACAACACCAGTACAACTTTAAAACATGATAAGGTGCTAAAGTACTACTTCTGATGCCCTAGGTCTTTAACTAGCAGAGCTGGCTCTTGGGATCTCCTTTGCAGCTGGATCGCTCTTGCTCTTCTTGGGTTTGCTGGCCAGCATCTCCTCAGAAGTATTCTTGGCAGAAACCTTGCAGAAAGTATTATTAAGACTTTCAATCACTTTTGCGGAGATTGGAGGTGGTAAAGCATGACAGGCAAGACAATTCTTATCCATACAGTTTTTTTTTCTTATACCCCTTAGCCAGTTGTTGCAATCTACAACTTCTCCTTACCTCTGTTTCCACCAGTGGTACTTTTTCCTTTCTCTTCTTGAGGTTATGCATGGCTAAAGTGGAGGAGGCAACCTGGACCAGCTTAGGTACTGAAGGGGCTGGGGAGTTAACTTCTTGCTCAGGTTCTCCCTGTTCCAAATATTGAGAAAATGACAGGGAGTTATCCACCAAAGGACAAGTTTGAGGAACAAAAAATAGTAGTGTAATCTCACTGGCTCCTTGTGTAATGATATCCCATACATTAGATCGCCTTTCTTTTCTCTTGACAAGCATGAGCACGACACATGCGTAACGATTGATCATATGTGAACTATACGGAGTAAAATATAACAAACCTTGGCTGAAACTTATTTTTGTTCACGCAAGACAGATCTGACGAGAAAGGGGAAAGTTATTTTTTTCTGGAACTTGCGATTCTCTTGGCCCATGATAATTAACCGGTCAGGCAGTCAGTAGGTTGCGATTTTCATCGAAGTAGATCGTTTGTATGTTAGCAGACAGACTAGTTCATTTCACAGCTTATGACGTCTTACGACATAAGCCACCCCCTTCCCAGTTTATTCGAGAAGCTGATTCTAATTTTTTTTGGGTCTTCTAAACTAGTTATTTTGTGGCGGGCTTCTAAGCTAGTTAGAATATGCTGGGGAGGGGGGAAACTTATTTTGGCAGCCACCAAAAAAACTGGACTGCATTGTTTTTCATCCTCCCTCTTCTCCATGTCCAATAGTAGAAAAAGGGTCTATTGTCCTGGTTCGTAAGGCCCATTTGTCCCGGTTTTTGAACCGGGACTAAAGGGTCGTTACTAAAGGCCTAGGCCTTTAGTCTCGGTGCTTACACGAACCGGGACAGATGGGCCTCCACGTGGCCGGTGCTGCGAGCCCAGGCAGGAGGGCCTTTAGTCCCGGTTGGTGGCACCAACCGGGACCAATAGGCATCCACGCATCAGCAGCTGGCAGGAGCTGTGGTTTTTGTTTTTTTCTGAAAGGGGGTGGTTTAGGGGGTAATTTAGGGTGTGTTAGCTAGCTAATAGAGAGAAGTGTCCTCTCTTATTTCCGTGCTTGGTTTACCAACGCTACTGCTATGCCTAAACATGGCCTAGATTAAAGTGAAGGCAACATGTGGTGCATGTCGAAAGTAATACTAATACTAACTTGACCAAGTTTGGATTAGTACTACTTTCGACATGCACCACATGCATGTTGCCTTCACTTCAATCCAATCCATGTTCATTTCACCCACTGATATACAATAACTCTTCATGCTCGCATCATGCATCATGATCATAATAAGTCCTACTAATCATCATCATACAACTTCTACTCGTTATTAATAACAAGTCATACGATCATCATCCTCATAGTCATCGAACCAACCCTGCTTAATTGTTCTTAGCACATGATCATCAGTATTAGGTAGGACCTAAATACCCCCTTTAAGGTAAAATAGCATAAAACAATATAGACCCTGACTCTCCATTATGGAGAATGGAGATCATCCTGTCTCCAATTCTTGCGCTTCACTTCCCTTTGCTTCCAAGAACCTTCTTACGACTGTCCATACATTTTTTCCGTTCTTTGATTTTCATGTCTCCACTTCTTTTAGGAATCCGGTACGGACAGTTGAGATTCGTAGGATGACCTGGCTGTATGTTCAACACATCAAGGCTACCATTCTGATATATCAGATGAGGCACACAATCCTCTGGGATTATCTGTTGAAAAACATAGTAATAACTTCATAGTTAGCAATGATGTACTAGTTTTAGAAGTATGCAAAAGATGCACGAATGTCGTAATAGTAAAAAATCTTACCAGGGTATCTCCATAGTAGTTACCGTAGTTCAACACGTGCACTAGTGGCACGTATTGACCATAATGTTGAGGAGTTTGATTATAGATATTGTAATTCTCAAGATCAGTACAAAATGCGATCAGATGATTTTTCTCCTGATAAGTTAATTCGGAGCCTTCGGTGTAGTAGGTTCTGTCTACCATCTTCCGCACATTCTTTGCAGAATGAAAATAAGATGTCAATGGAAATAAGCTGTCAACTATTTTGAAATGAACAATATAAATTAGCTAATAACTATGTTTGAGAAACTCACATAGCGGTAGAATTGGAGGCGTATCAACAAGGACCCAAATGTCCATATTGTATTGCTCGATTTCAGGATCACCAAGATCCATGGTGACAAGCATATCCTCATGAAACCATACATCTTGCAAAGTGCTTCCCATTTTTTGCAACCAAAATGGGTTACGCTCTCAGAATTGTACAACTTTACTTCAAAATCCACACCATGATGGGTCCTTAAGTGAATTTTCTTTGTTTCAAAACTTTCATGGTCTTCAAAACCCATCCTCTCCAAGACATAGCATCTTGCATGGCATGGGATAAGCTAGTCGAATCGCAAAAGATGAAAATTACACGTTGAAATAGTTGAAGTCGTGCTTAATTACGAAAAAAACACTTGTCGTCGTTGCGTACCGTTTCAACATCGAAGGTCTCCTCCAGCTTAATGCTGAAGCGCCAATCTTCGTCCAGGTGAGGCCTGTCGCACAGACCTCGGTCGTCGTGGCACCAGTCGCACTCCCTCGGGAGACTTTCGTCGTCCGAGTACGACATTTCCTATGTTCATAATTCAAATATTAAACTTGTACAATTAAATATATGTACTATAAAAAACCTAAGTTAGATCATTATTATTCATCACGGGCTGACTATCGGTCTGTCGAGTCTTTTCTTGAAAACTCTCAGCTCACGTGGTGTACATATTCGACCGTCGGTGATGGTAGCTCCTCCTTTCATTCCCGAGTGCATTACACCAAGTTGTCTAGCACACGGGAATGAAGGAGAAGCTACCCCCACGACAACAGTCGGGATTCTTCGTCCTCTCATATATATATGGTGGAGACTCTCCCTCTCACTGATTCCTCTCTGACATTTGCGACCGTCGGTGAAGGTAGCTCCTCCTTTCATTCCCGGCTACATTACACCAAATTGTCTAGCACACGGGAACGAAGGAGAAGCTACCCCCACGACAACAATCGGGATTCTTCGTCCTCTCATATATGGTGGAGACTCGACAAACTTAAAGTCAACCCGAAATATCGTTTAATTATCTTTCTAAAAAGGACATACTGAGCACCTGAAATTTGCCGGAACGGAAATATACATGTTTTTATCTACATCATATGAGCATTCAAACTTGATGGCCATTACATTTCAATGGTTGAATATATGAGAAAAAACATTTAAAAATATCTTATAGGACTCATATTGACATGGAGATTTGGCTGGTCTCACCTCGAGGTCGGAGGGGGGTCGGTGAAGGGGATGACGGCGGGGATGATGGAGGGGGCTCCTAGATTTCTGCAAAAACAAAAACCCTATAAGCTATCAACTAATCAAATGCATACGCCTTGCATAGTGCTCTGCAATTTTAGCATTCAAAGTAGGAGTACTTTTCCAATTTGAGCATTCAATAAGCAAAACCAAATCGTAAAATAAAGCAGTATTCAAATTAGCATGCATTCAATTATAAGCAAAACTACATCATCTCATGCGTCCGTACATCATCGAATATTATCACTAATACACCTCAAATACTATCATACATATAGCATTGCTAATACAGCTAGAACCGTAGCGCCCGACGGGTATCGGCGCGGGCGATGGACACCCAAAGAGAAGGAACCATCACAGGATCATAGCTCCAGTGAGATCCCTGAAGAACCTGCCAGGTATTGTCGAACTTGCCCTCCAACGCAACCATGTAGCGACGGACGTGCTCGTCCTCCTCGCTGACACGGTGACGTAGCACCTCCACGGTGTCTGGAAGCCTCGGCACCCACACTGGCCCACGCGACTGCCACCAAACAAGGATCGGGTCAACGACGGGCTGGCTCCTCACCAACCTACGCCCCTCGGAAGGTAGCACCTCCCAATAGCAGCCCGGCGGAGCCCAGTCCCGGACATGGCCCCTCTGATCAAGCCGGCCTCCTCCGCCGAGTCGACTACGAGGATGCGGGATAGGCATCGCCGATGTCGATGCGGGAATAATTGCTTGAACTAAAAAAATAAACTAGTTCTATTAATTTTCTTGCTAAAAATAAACTACTTCTATACATAGTAAAATAAAGTAGTTTTATTAAATCAACTAGTTCAACAGTAAGCACTTACTATAAATAAAATAAAGTTGTACTTACTAAAAATAAACTACTTCTATATATAGTAAAATAAAGTAGTTTTAAGAAATCAACTAGTTCAACTACTAAGCACTTATTATAAATAAAATAAAGTAGTACTTACTAAAAATAAACTACTTCTATATATAGTGAAATAAAGTAGTTTTATTAAATCAACTAGTTCAACTACTAGGCACTAACCTAAAATCAAGTAGTACTTACTAATTTTACTTTTTCGTCTACACTAACCTAAAATCGATATCTACTAACAACCTAAATAAAAAATTAATACATATATGAAAAAAACATATATAAACAAAAAAATGCTATGAACATTATATTCATACATACGTAGCCACATCCATTCATCATATAGCTACCACATACATATATACATTATATATATATATGAAAAAAATGCAATGAACAAAAAAATACACATTATATGGAAAAAAAGCACTGAACAGAGCCGTGGCGGCAGTGGCTCACATCGGGGGCGGCAGGCGAGGGCGTCGGCGACGGCCACGGTGGGGGGCGCGGGCCGGGGCAAGGGCGTGGCCAGCGACGACGGCGACGGTGGGGGGGGGTCGTGGCGCAGGGGCGCGGCCGGGCGTGCTCGGAGGCGGCGGACGGCGACGGCGTGGGCGGCGGACGGCGTCGGCGTGGGCTCGGGGGCGGCGGACGGCGTCAGCGTGGGCTCGGGGGCACGGGTGACGGCGACGGCAGCGGGGCAGCCTGCCGGCGTCGAGGAGGTCGGCGTCGTCGGGGGCAACTGGCGATGAAATTCTGAATTTTTGCCAAGTGTTTCTTATATAGAAAAGTCTTTGGTCCCGGTTCGTCGCACCAACCGGGACCAATGCCCCCTCTAGTCCTGGTTGGTGCCACCAACCGGGACCAAAGGTCTCTTTTCAGCAGCCCAAAGGGCAGGAAGCAGAGGCCTTTGGTCCCGGTTGGTGGCACCAACCGGGACTAAAGGGTGGGAATTGGTCCCGGTTCGTGCCCCGAACCGGGACCAAAGGTGTGCATTGGTCCCGGTTCGTGCCACCAACCGGGACCAATGTCCTGCGCCTGCCAAAGCCGCGGCGTGGTGGGATGTTTAGTCCCACCTCGCTAGCCGAGGAGCGGCCGGACCTGTTTATAAGCCCTGTCCCGCCATCTCCATTGAACTCCTCTGAACTGCAGGCCTCTGGGCCTAATCTCGCGCTGCTATGCCTGTGGGTCTGCTGGGCCTTCTGCGGGCCTGAACCCTGGCCCATGGATGGGTTTGTAGTTGTATTCAGGCCGTGGTGGCCCAGTAGGTGGCATTTTTTATTTTTCTCAGTTTTTTTCTTTTCTTTTTTGCTTTATTTATTTTATTTTGTTTCTACTTACAACAAAATACTTACTATTGCTATCTTATTTATTTCAAGAAATTCTTTTTGCTTATAATGTTTTGAACAGAAAATACTTCGGTAATTTTAGGTCCATAAATTTTATTTATGTTATTAAAGTTTATTTTATTTTATTTTGTTTCTACTTATATATTTTATTAAAGTTTATTTTATTTTATTTGGTTTCTACTTACATCATCAATTTTCAACCCTTTCTGACTTCATTTGTTATTTTTCATGCATTTACTGATCATTTTGAGCTATAAGACCCTGAAATTGAAAAGCATTTTAAATGAACTCTGAAAAGGTTGAAAGTTGGCATGGTATCATCATTTCATCCACATAGCATGTGCAAGAGAGTTGAGAGGGTTACGGCAAAAACTAGATGCACTCCGTGTACAAAACGGACAATCTCTTTCGAAGTATCAGGATTTCATACGGAAACTCGTCTGTTACAAAGGGATTTCAGTTTTTAAAACTTATTTGAACTCCTGACTTTTTGTGTGTTCAAAATGCACCATTCAAAGCCACATCATCAATTTTCAACCCTTTCTGACTTCATTTGTTATTTTTCATGCATTTACTGATTATTTTGAGCTACAAGACCCTGAAATTGAAAAGCATTTCAAATGAACTCTGAAGAGGTTGAAAGTTGGCATGGTATCATCATTTCATCCACATAGCATGTGCAAGAAAGTTGATAGGGTTACGGCAAAAACTGGATGCACTTCGTGTACAAAACGGATAATCTCTTTCGAAGTATCAGGATTTCATACGGAAACTCGTCTGTTACAAAGGGATTTCATTTTTTTTAACTTATTTGAACTCCTGACTTTTTGTGTGTTCAAAATGCACCATTCAAAGCCACATCATCAATTTTCATCCCTTTCTGACTTCATTTGTTATCTTTCATGCATTTACTGATTATTTTGAGCTATAAGACCCTGAAATTGAAAAGCATTTCAAATGAACTCTGAAAAAAAGTTGGCATGGTATCATCATTTCACCCACATAGCATGTGCAAAATAGTTGAGAGGGTTACGGCAAAAACTGGATGCACTTCATGTACAAAATGGACAATCTGTTTCGAGATATCAGGGTTTCATACGGAAACTCGTCTGTTACAACAGGCATTTCAAATGAACTACGAAAAGGTTGAAGGGAGGAATTTCATGAAACTTTTCATAATCTTCAGACATGTCTGTCTTGCCCTCCATTCCCACGATGTCCCTTTTTCCTGAAAGAACTATGTGGCGCTTTGGCTTATCGTATGATGTATTCGCTTCCTTATCTTTTCTTTTTCTCGGTTTGGTAGACATGTTCTTCACATAGATAACCTGTGCCACATCATTGGCTAGGAGGAACTGTTCGTCAGTGTACCCAAGATTGTTCAGATCCACTGTTGTCATTCCGTACTGTGGGTCTACCTGTACCCCGCCTCCTGACAGATTGACCCATTTGCACTTAAACAAAGGGACTGGAAGAAAAGGGGGTGGAGTGCCCCGAAAAACTAGGAGCCCCTGTGGAGGCGATTAGGGTTTCGGTGGAAGAGCGGCGGCCGCCGGCCTTCGTCGGCGGGGCGCACATCTCTTTAGTCCGCTGATGGAAACATCCACAGATCCAAGTGGCAGTGCAAGGGGGCAGCAGTCGCCTCGCGCAGCAAGGGCAGGTTTGGAGGAGGCTATGGGAAAGCTGGATCTCACAGAGGAAGAAGCCACCCCTCTGGTGGTGGATGATCTTGAAGAACTAGTCCAGCAAAAGTGGGCGATCGCTGGCAAGGTACTACATCACAAGGTGCTACATATACAGACAATTGCTAATGCTTTGAGGCCGGCCTGGGGAAACCCTAGGGGTTTGTTCTTCAAGCCCGTGGGGGAGAATAGCTTTGTGGCGGAGTTTGAGAACCGTCGTGATAGCGATCGCGTGCGGGAAGGATCTCCTTGGCATGTGAGTCGGCATGCAGTAATCTTGACAGACTTTGAAGATTGCATGCGGCCGTCAGATTTAAGGTTTGAGAAACTGCAGTTGTGGGCTAGGGTTCTTAACCTGCCATTCAACCTGCGAACGGAGGCATGGGGTAAAGCGATTGCTAAACAGATAGATAAAGACGCAACCTCAGTCCAGTTTGATCCGGTGGGAGGATTTCTGAGAGCTAGGGTCACGGTCGACGTGAGTAAGCCCTTACGCAGATGGATACTGATCGATTCGGCAAAAAGAAAGTCCAGGGACTGGTATGATGTCCAATATGAACAAGTCCCGAACTTCTGTTTTTCGTGTGGTCGCCTAGGCCACTCTGATCTGGTTTGTCCTACCCCGGGTACCCACGACGAGAACGGAAACCTACCTTTTGGCACCAGTCTGAGGGCGACCGAGGATAGGAAACCGGCTGGTTCGAGTGATGGATCTTTCAAGGAACCCTAGAATTCTACATCTAATAAGAAAGATGCCTCCTCGTCAAATTACAAAGAGGCTACTTATGCTGAAGTCACTTCTCCAGTTAAGAAGAGAGAAAATCCGAAGAGAAAGGGTGGACCTCAGCCAGAGAAAGTTTATCGTAGGGTTGACCCGCTGGCTTTGCCAAGTAATGTTAGCAACCAGGTAACTGGTGGTGCCCCTACGGCTATGGTGGTTTTTGCTGCGCAAAAAAGGGATGGCTCAGTTGATATGGATGGAGATGCACATGGTGATGCTAATGGCGCAGAACCTGATCCCAAAAAGAAGAAGCCCACACCCCCATCTTCTGAAAATTCGGTAGCGGCTGCGGGTCAGCCCTGCCAAGGTCAATGGGATGCCTAAGTTGGAACTGCCGGGGGCTTGGGAACCCCGAGGCAGTTCGAGAGCCTCGCAATTTTGTGAAGCAAGAAGGGCCCGCGCTGCTCTTTGTTATGGAGACGAAGATCAGGGCAAAGAGGGTGGAAAGTTTGCAGTCTAATCTGGGGTTTGCGGGGTGTTTTGCGGTGGACAGTTCAGGTCTAAGTGGTGGTATAGGCCTGTTTTGTTCAAAAGAGGTTAATGTTGAGCTGAAAAATTTCAGTCCCAGCCATATTGATGTCATGGTTAGGGAAGCTGACTTGCTTGCTCGGGAGTGGAGATTAACAGGATTCTATTGTGAACCGAGAAGTGAGGTTGGCACCATAGCTGGAGATGTTTGAGGGCTTTGCATGCGATACCACATCAAGCTTGGTTGTGCCTAGGAGATTTTAATGAGACCTTGTACAGTACAGAGCATTTCAGTAGGGCGGCAAGACCGAAATGGCAGATGCGTGCGTTTCGGGAAACCGTGGAGGACTGCTCTTTGCAAGATCTTGGTTACACAGGTTTACCCTATACTTAGGATAACAGGCAGGCGGGCAATATGAATGTTAATGCCCGTCTTGACAGAGGTTTGGCGAATGAAGCGTTCTTACAATTGTTTGAACACGTGCGAGTTCGCCACATTATCATGGTGGAACCAGACCACTGTTTGATCGCGGTTCATACCGAAGAGAAGCAACAAAGAAGAGGAACGAAACCCTTTCGGTATGAGAACGTTTGGCAGTCCCATGTGAATTATGATGAATTTGTCGCGGAGGCGTGGCATAGAAACTGTCAAGGACAGGTACTTGCAGGTATTCAAGCCACTTTAACTCAGCTTCAGAGCGAGCTGGGGAATTGGGGCGCTCCTGAGTTTGGTTGCCTAGCCAAGAAAGTTAAGAAACTGCAGAAGAAGCTGGAGCTCTTGCGACAGCAATCTATTGGCAGAGGACCAACCGATGAGGAGAAGGCCACGGTGCTGAAACTTTGAGAAGCACTACGGCAAGAGGAGTTATGGATCAAGCAGCGCTCCCGCTTGCCTTGGCTTCACAAAGGAGACCGAAACACTGCGTATTACCACGCTCAAGCAGCGCAACGGAAGCGGCTGAATCAGATCGCCAATCTTCGACGTTCAGATGGGTCATTCTGTCAGTCTGAAGCTGAAGATATGGCGGAGGTGCGGGCGTTCTATCAAAATTTATATACTTCCCAAGGAGTTAATGATATGAGAGAGCTGCTGCAGTTTGTTCCGGAGCGTGTGAACGAGAACATGAACGCTTTCCTGAGTAAACCATTCGAGCCAGAGGAGGTCCGGACTGCACTATTTCAGATGTCACCCTCAAAAGCTTCGGGAATCGATGGGTTTACTGCAGGCTTTTTTCAAAGGCACAGGAACCTTGTTCAAGGTGCCCTGGTGCCGGCTATCCTTGGTTTTGTGAATGGTGGTGATCTACCGGTGGGATTCAATGATACTTCAATTACTCTTATCCCCAAGGTAAAAAATCCACAGACTATTACTCAATACCGACCCATCTCTTTGTGTCCAGTGCCCTACAAGATTGGGGCTAAGATGATTACTAACCGTATGAAAGAGATTATGGATGCAGTGGTGGGAGAGGAACAAAGTGCTTTCGTTCCTGGCCGCTTGATCACTGATAATGTGGTTGTAGCTTTTGAAAGTGTCCATACTATGAGGAGGCGGAAGAAGGGGAAGAATTATACTTGTGCTATCAAGCTGGATATGATGAAGGCCTATGACTGTGTCGAGTGGCATTACTTGGAGGCCATCATGCTCAAGCTTGGTTTTAGCAGAAATTTTGTGAACTTGATCATGCGATGTGTAACTTCGGTCAAGTTCTCGGTGAGAGTAAATGGTGAACTACAACCATATTTTACACCGTCATGCGGATTACGACAAGGCGACCCTGTTTCACCATTCCTCTTTCTCTTATGTGCGGAAGGCCTTGCCTCACTTCTCAACTTCTATGGTGGTCCAAATGTGGACAGAGGTATAAGAGTGTCCTTTCGAGCACCGTGGGTGAGTCACTTGCTTTTTGTCGATGATTGTCTTATTTTCATTAGTGCAACGGAAGAGAGTGCGCACAGACTGAATGAGATTCTGCATATATATGCCATGTGTTTGGGGCAGTCAGTGAATAGAGAAAAGAGCGCTATATTTTTCTCGCCAAATACCCACACCGATAGACGGCAAGCTCTTAAGCTAGTGCTGGGAATTATGGTGGAGGCGTTCAGTGGAAAATACCCGGGGTTGCCTACTGCGGTTGGACGGATTACAAGTGATACGTTTGATCACATAGGTGAAAGATCGAGGAGTTATATGAATGGTTGGGCAGAAAAACTTCTGGCTTGTGCTGGAAGAGAAGCGCTAATTAAATCAGTCATCCAAGCCATTCCAACGTTCAGTATGAGTTGTTTCAGACTAACAAAAAAGGTTTGCAAAAGCCTTTCTTCTAGCATGGCAAAGTTTTGGTGGAGTGGGTCTCTTGATCGCAGCTGGTTGCACTGGGTTGCATGGGACAAACTTGCATCTGCAAAAGCCCGAGGTGGCATGGGTTTCCGCGATTTGGAATTGTTCAACTTGGCGCTTTTGGGCAAACATGGATGGAGATTTATTACAAATCCTAACTCTCTTTGTGCTAGGGTCATGAAAGGGTGTTATTTCCCAGATTGTGAGTTCATGGAAGCTACGGTTCCACAGTCTGCTTCCGCGATTTAGCGAGCTATTGTGTCAGGAAGGGAAGCACTCACAATTGGTTTGATCAAGAGAGTGGGCGATGGAGCTTCTATTTCTATTTGGGAGGATCGTTGGATCCCGGGTCTTTTCACTTTATTTCCTTCGGTCATGCCTGGGGGCACAACACTTGTCACGGTTGATCAACTTATTAACTCAGAAAACTGGACAGGGAGGCAAGAGTTGGTCCGACACTTTTTCATCCCACCAGAAGCCGAAGCTATCCTAAACATTCCTTTGCGCCGCGGTGGTGGTGATGATTTTCTAGCTTGGTACATGAAAGAAGTGGTATCTACTCTGTGAAATCAGCGTACCGTGCTCTCGTGACTTGGAAAGAGCGTGTTGCTCTAGAACAAGGGACGGTGACCAATACCTCACAGACCGATGAACAGATGTGGAAACTACTATGGAAGCTTAAGGTCTTGCCAAAGGTGCGTGTATTCTAGTGGAGGGTTATCCGAGGTATTCTACCCGATGAATGCACCCTTCGGCGCCGTCATATCAAAGTCATCAGTAGATGCAATATTTGTCTTGCGATGGATGAGGATTTGATGCACGCTTTAGTGTATTGTTCTCATGCCAAGATGTTTTGGGACCAAGTGCATTCGATGTTTGGCATTCGAAGACCTCGGTTGCACCCAAGTACATGGTCTCGTGATATTCTTTGTGATGGGCATTTCTCTGATAGCGAGAGGGCTGTGATGATCTCGGTTATGTGGTCTATTTGGCATTCAAGAAACAGGGTCACCCATGATGACGAGCATCTCGACCCTTTTTCTTTTGTCAAACGCATCAGGGAGGATCTTGCTTTGCTTGATATACCTGAGTCTCATGCGTCCATTCTTCCTAGACATGGCTGGGTACCACCTGATGAAGGAGTGGTGAAGATCAATATGGATGCAGCAGTGGGAATGGATTCAGACAAGGTGGGCGCAGGCGGCGTGGCACGCTCAAGTACTGCATTACTTGGGGCTTGGAGTAAGCCTCACCACGGGGTTTCCGATCCGTTCATTGGTGAGACTTTGGCACTGCGGGATGGAGTCATCTTTGCAAATTTACGCGGCTTCTCACATGTGATCATGGAAACAGATTGCCCGGAGATTGTCAATCTCTGGAAAACTCGTCACTATAGCCTTTCTGTAGTGGCACCAGTACTAGGAGACATTAGAGACCTAGCTTCAGTTTTTACTTCCTTTGATATTCAGCATGTAAAAAGAGCAGCCAATGTACCGGCCCATCTTTGTGCAAAACATGCATGCACTTTGATGGTTACCGAAAGTTGGACTGGCTCAAAACCCTCGTTCCTGCTTACCAGCTAATTAGCTGATGATGCCAGGAGTTCTTTTGTTCAAAAAAGCTCTCTGATTGGAACGCAAAAAACTTAAACAAAGGGACCTTAAAATCATGTCCGTAGTCAAGTTCCCATATGTCCACTATGTAACCATAATATGTGTCCTTTCCCCTCTTGGTTGCTGCATCAAAGCGGACACCGCTGTTTTGGTTGGTGCTCTTTTGATCTTGGGCGATCGTGTAAAATGTATTCCCATTTATCTCGTATCCTTTGTAAGTCAATACAGTCGAAGATGGTCCCCTGGACAACGAGTACAACTCATCACAAATAGTATTGTCACCTCTGAGACGTGTTTCCAACCAACTGCTGAAAGTCCTGATGTGTTCACATGTAATCCAGTCGTCGCACTGCTCCGGGTGTTTGGAGCGCAGACTGTTCTTGTGTTCATCGACATACGGGGTCACCAAGGTAGAGTTATGTAGAACTGTGTAGCGTGCTTGAGACCAAGAATGCCCGTCCCTGCATATTATTGAGTCCCCTCCAAGCGTGCCTTTGCCAGTCAGTCTCCCCTCATACCGCGATTTAGGGAGACCTATCTTCTTAAGGCCAGGAATGAAGTCAACACAAAACCCAATGACATCCTCTGTTTGATGGCCCATGGAGATGCTTCCTTCTGGCCTAGCGCGGTTACGGACATATTTCTTTAGGACTCCCATGAACCTCTCAAAGGGGTACATATTGTGTAGAAATACGGGGCCCAGAATGACAATCTCGTCAACTAGATGAACTAGGGCGTGTGTCATGATATTGAAGAAGGATGGTGGGAACACCAGCTCGAAACTGACAAGACATTGCGCCACATCACTCCTTAGCCTTGGTATGATTTCTGGATCGATCACCTTCTGAGAGATTGCATTGAGGAATGCACATAGCTTCATAATGGCTAATCGGACGTTTTCTGGTAGAAGCCCCCTCAATGCAACCGGAAGTAGTTGCGTCATAATCACGTGGCAGTCATGAGACTTTAGGTGCTGGAACTTTTTCTCTGGCATATTTATTATTCCCTTTATATTCGACGAGAAGCCAGTCGGGACCTTCATACTAAGCAGGCATTCAAAGAAAATTTCCTTCTCTTCTTTGGTAAGAGCATAGCTGGCAGGACCTTCATACTGCTTTGGAGGCATGTCGTCTTTTTCATGCAAACGTTGCAGGTCCTCCCGTGCCTCAGCTGTATCTTTTGTCTTCCCATACACGCCCAAGAAGCCTAGCAGGTTCACACAAAGGTTCTTCGTCACGTGCATCACGTCGATCGAAGAGCGGACCTCTAGGTCTTTCCAGTAGGGTAGGTCCCAAAATATAGATTTCTTCTTCCACATGGGTGCGCGTCCCTCAGCGTCATTCGGAACAGCTAGTCCGCCGGGACCCTTTCCAAAGATTATGTGTAAATCATTGACCATAGCAAGTACGTGATCACCGGTACGCATGGCGGGCTTCTTCCGGTGATCTGCCTCGCCTTTGAAATGCTTTCCTTTCTTTCGACATTGATGGTTGGTCGGAAGAAGTCGACGATGGCCCAGGTACACATTCTTTCAGCATTTGTCCAGGTATATACTTTCGGTGTCAGCTAAATAGTGCGTGCATGCGTGGTATCACTTGTTTGTCTGTCCTGAAAGGTTACTGAGAGCGGGCCAATCGTTGATGGTTACAAACAGCAACACATGCAGGTTAAATTCCTCCTATTTGTGTTCATCCCACACACGTACACCGTTTCCATTCCACAGCTGTAAAAGTTTTTCAACTAATGGCCTTAGTTACACATGAATGTCGTTGCCGGGTTGCTTAGGGCCTTGGATGAGAACTGGCATCATAATGAACTTCCGCTTCATACACATCCAATGAGGAAGGTTATACATACATAGAGTCACGGGCCAGGTGCTGTGATTGCCGCTCTGCTCCCCGAAAGAATTAATGCCATCCGCGCTTAAACCAAACCATACGTTCCTTGGGTCACCTGCAAACTCAGCCCAGTACTGTCTCTCGATTTTTCTCCACTGCGACCCGTCAGCGGGTGCTCTCAACTTCCCGTCTTTCTTACGGTCCTCACTGTGCCATCGCATCAACTTGGCATGCTCTTTGTTTCTGAACAGTCATTTCAACCGTGGTATTATAGGAGCATACCACATCACCTTCGCAGGAACCCTCTTCCTGCGGGGCTCGCCGTCAACATCACCAGGGTCATCTCGTCTGATCATATACCGCAATGCACCGCATACCGGGCATGCGTTCAAATCCTTGTACGCACCGCGGTAGAGGATGCAGTCATTAGGGCATGCATGTATCTTCTGCACCTCCAATCCTAGAGGGCATACGACCTTCTTTGCTGCGTACGTACTGTCGGGCAATTCGTTATCCTTTGGAAGCTTCTTCTTCAATATTTTCAGTAGCTTCTCAAATCCTTTGTCGGGAACAACATTCTCCGCCTTCCACTGCAGCAATTCCAGTACGGTACCGAGCTTTGTGTTGCCATCTTTGCAATTGGGGTACAACCCTTTTTTGTGATCCTCTAACATGCGATCGAAGTTCAGCTTCTCCTTTTGACTTTCGCATTGCGTCCTTGCATCGACAATGACCCGCCGGAGATCATCATCATCGGGCACATCGTCTGGTTCCTCTTGATCTTCAGCGACTTCCCCCGTTGCAGCATCATCGGGCACATCGTCTGGTTCCTCTTGATCTTCAGCAGCTTCCCCCGTTGCAGCATCACCGTATTCAGGGGGCACATAGATGTCATCGTCCTCTTCTTCTTCGCTGTCTTCCATCATAACCCCTATTTCTCCGTGCCTCGTCCAAACATTATAGTGTGGCATGAAACCCTTGTAAAGCAGGTGGGTGTGAAGGATTTTCTGGTCAGAGTAAGACTTCGTATTCCCACATTTAGGGCATGGACAACACATAAAACCATTCTACTTGTTTGCCTCAGCCACTTCGAGAAAATCATGCACGCCCTTAATTAACTCGGAGGTGTGTCTGTCACCGTACATCCATTGCTGGTTCATCTGCGTGCATTATATATAATTATGTGTGTCAAAAGTAAGAAAATTAGACAAGTATCTATGTAAAGTAAGAATTTTTTTTCTTTTAGAAAGAAGATAAGAACAAGAGGCTCACCACGGTGGTGCCGGCGACGAGATCGGCGCGGGCGATCGACGGCGGTGAAGACGGGGATGGGGCGTGATACGTCTCCAACGTATCTATAATTTATGAAGTGTTCATGCTATTATATTATCTGTTTTGGATGTTTATGGGCTTTATTATGAACTTTTATATTATTTTTGGCACTAACCTATTAACCGGAGGCCGAGCGCAAATTGCTGTTTTTTGCCTATTTTAGTGTTTCGCACAAAAGGAATATCAAACGGAGTCTAAACGGAATGAAACCTTTGGGAGAGTTATTTTTGGAACGGGAGCAATCCAGGAGACTTGGAGTAGACGTCAGGGAAGCTTCGAGGTGGCCACGAGGTAGGGAGGCGCGCCTGCCCCCTGGGCGCGCCCCCACCCTCCTGGGCCCCTCGTGGCTCCCCTGACCAACTTCTTTCGCCTATATATATCCATATACCCTAAAACATCGGGGATCAGAATAGATTGGGAGTTCCGTCGCCGCAAGCCTCTGTAGGCACCAAAAACCAATCGGGACCCTGTTCCGGCACCCTGCCGGAGGGGGGATCCCTCACCGGTGGCCATCTTCATCATCTCGGCGCTCTCCATGACGAGGAGGGAGTAGTTCACCCTCAGGGCTGAGGGTAATGTACCAGTAGCTATGTGTTTGATCTCTCTCTCTCTCATGTTCTTGAGGTGATACGATCTTGATGTATCGCGAGCTTTGCTATTATAGTTGGATCTTATGATGTTTCTCCTCCTCTACTCTCTTGTAATGGATTGAGTTTTCCCTTTGAAATTATCTTATCGGATTGAGTCTTTAAGGATTTGAGAACACTTGATGTATGTCTTGCATGTGCTTATCTGTTGTGACAATGGGATATCACGTGATCCACTTGATGTATGTTTTGGTGATCAACTTGCGAGTTCCGTGACCTTGTGAACTTATGCATAGGGGTTGGCACACGTTTTCGTCTTGACTCTCCGGTAGAAACTTTGGGGCACTCTTTGAAGTACTTTGTGTTGGTTTGAATAGATGAATCTGAGATTGTGTGATGCATATCGTATAATCATACCCATGCATACTTGAGGTGACATTGGAGTATCTAGGTGACATTAGGGTTTAGGTTGATTTGTGTCTTAAGGTGTTATTCTAGTACGAACTCTATGATAGATTGAACGGAAAGAATAGCTTCGTGTTATTTTACTACAGACTCTTGAATAGATTGATCAGAAAGGATAACTTTGAGGTGGTTTCGTACCCTACAATTATCTCTTCGTTTGTTCTCCACTATTAGTGACTTTGGAGTGACTCTTTGTTGCATGTTGAGGGATAGTTATATGATCCAGTTATGTTATTATTGTTGAGAGAACATGCACTAGTGAAAGTATGAACCCTAGGCCTTGTTTCCAAGCATTGCAATACCGCTTGTGCTCACTTTTATCATTAGTTACCTTGCTGTTTTCATATTTTCATATTACAAAAACCTATATCTACCATCTATATTGCACTTGTATCACCACCTCTTCGCCGAACTAGTGCACCTATACAATTTACCATTGTATTGGGTGTGTTGGGGACACAAGAGACTCTTTGTTATTTGGTTGCAGGGTTGTTTGAGAGAGACCATCTTTATCCTATGCCTCCCACGGATTGATAAACCTTAGGTCATCCACTTGAGGGAAATTTGCTACTGTCCTACAAACCTCTGCACTTGGAGGCCCAACAACGTCTACAAGAAGAAGGTTGTGTTGTAGACATCAAGCTCTTTTCCGGCGCCGTTGCCGGGGAGGTGAGTGCTTGGAGGTATATCTTTAGATCTTGCAATCTAATCTTTTAGTTTGTTGTTTTATCACTAGTTTAGTTTATAAAAGAAAACTACAAAAAAATGGAATTGAGGGTGCCTCATATGCTTCATCTTTTTAATGTCTTTCGTGAAAATGATGGGAAGGAAAATTGTGCTCAAGTACTAGAAGAAGAATTACATAAAATGCTTGGCATAAAATAAGTGAATGATGAGCATGATTGCAATGTTGTTAGTATGAATTCTTTGAATACCCATGATGCTAATTGATAACCCACAAGTATGGGGGATCGCAACACTTTTCGAGGGTAGAGTATTCAACCCAAATTTATTGATTCGACACAAGGGGAGCCAAAGAATATTCTCAAGTATTAGCAGTTGACTTGTCAATTCAACCACACCTGTATAACTTAGTATCTGCAGCAAAGTATTTAGTAGCAAAGTAATATGGAAGTAACGGTAGCAAAAGTAATATTTTTTGGGTTTTGTAGTCATTGTAACAGTACCAACGGAAAAGTAAATAAGCGAAGAACAATATGTGAAAAGCTTGTAGGCATTGGATCGGTGATGGAGAATTATGCCGGATGCGGTTCATCATGTAATAGTCATAACATAGGGTGACACAGAACTAGCTCCAATTCATCAATGTAATGTAGGCATGTATTCCGAATATAGTCATACGTGCTTATGGAAAAGAACTTGCATGACATATTTTGTCCTACCCTCCCGTGGCAGCGGGGTCCTAATGGAAACTAAGGGATATTAAGGCCTCCTTTTAATAGAGTACCGGAACAAAGCATTAACACATAGTGAATACATGAACTCCTCAAACTACGGTCATCACCGGGAGTGGTCCCGATTATTGTCACTTCGGGGTTGCCGGATCATAACACATAGTAGGTAACTATAGACTTGCAAGATAGTATCAAGAACTCACATATATTCATGAAAACATAATAGGTTCAGATCTGAAATCATGGCACTCGGGCCCTAGTGACAAGCATTAAGCATAGCAAAGTCATAGCAACATCAATCTTAGAACATAGTGGATACTAGGGATCAAACCCTAACAAAACTAACTCGATTACATGATAAATCTCATCCAACCCATCACCATCCAGCAAGCCTACGATGGAATTACTCACGCACGGCGGTGAGCATCATGAAATTGATGATGGAGGATGGTTGATGATGACGACGGCGACGGATTCCCCTCTCCGGAGCCCCGAACGGACTCCGGATCAGCCCTCCCGGGAGGTTTTAGGGCTTGGCGGCGGCTCCGTATCGTAAAACGTGATGAATCCTTCTCCCTGATTTTTTTTCTCCCCGAAAGTGAATATATGGAGTTGGAGTTGAGGTCGGTAGAGCGTCAGGGGGCCCACGAGGCAGGGGGCGCGCCCAAGGGGGCAGGCGCGCCCCCACCCTCGTGGACAGGATGTGGGCCCCCTGACGTGGATTCTTCTTCCAGTATTTTTAATATTTTCCAAAAATATGTTCCGTGGAGTTTCAGGTCATTCCGAGAACTTTTGTTTCTGCACATAAATAACACCATAGAAAGTCTGCTGAAAACAGCGCCAGTCCGGGTTAGTTCCATTCAAATCATGCAAGTTAGAGTCCAAAACAAGGGCAAAAGTGTTTGGAAAAGTAGATACGACGGAGACGTATCACTAATGATATGCAAAGCCACAAGCTTGGGGATGCTATGTTTGATGAAGATGATATGTTTAGTCCCCCAAGTTTTGATGAGCAAATTTATTACGATGAAAGCATGCCTCCTATTTATGATGATTATTGTGATGACACGTATGCTATAAAGAATAATGATAACCATGAAACTTGTCATCATGATTTTAATTTTCAATTGGATTATGCTTCACATGATAGTTATTTTGTTGAGTTTGCTCCCACTACTATTGATGAGAATAAATTTGCTTATGTGGAGAGTAGTAAAAATTATATGCTTGTAGATCATGAAAAGAATGCTTTATGTGATGGTTATATTGTTGAATTCATTCATGATGCTACTGAAAATTATTATGACGGAGGAATATATGCTTGTAGGAATTGCAATAATATCAAGTTTCCTCTCTATGTGCTTAAAGTTTTGAAGTTATGCTTGTTTTGCCTTCCTATGCTAATTGATTATTGTTCCCATAAGTTGTTTGCTCACAAAATCCCTATGCATAGGAAGTGGGTTAGACTTAAATGTGCTAGTCATATTCTTCATGATGCTCTCTTTATATTTCAATTCTTATCTTTTATGTGAGCATCATTGAAATCATCATGCCTAGCTAGGGGTGTTAAACGTAAGCGCTTGTTGGGAGGCAACCCAATTTTATTTTGGTTCCTTACTTTTTGTTCCTGTTTAGTAATAAATAAATCATCTAGCCTCTGGTTAGATCTGGTTTTATGTTTTAATTAGTGTTTGTGCGAAGTAAGACCTATAGGATCTTCTTGGATGATAGTTATTTGATCTTGCTGAAAATTCCAGAAACTTTCTGTTCACAAAAACAATTGTTTAAAATCACCAGAACGTGATAAAGTACTGATTCCAATTGCAGAAGATCAATAATCAAATTATCTAGGTCTTCCTATTTTGGTAGAATTTTTTGAGTTCCAGAAGTTTGCGTTAGTTACAGATTACTACAGACTGTTCTGTTTTTGACAGATTCTGTTTTTCGTGTGTTGTTTGCTCATTTTGATGAATCTATGGCTAGTAAAATAGTTTATAAACCATAGAGAAGTTGGAATACAGTAGATTTAACACCAATACAAATAAATAATGAGTTCATTACAGTACCTTGAAGTGGTGTTTTGTTTTCTTTCGCTAACGGAGCTCACGAGATCTTCTGTTAAGTTTTGTGTTGTGAAGTTTTCAAGTTTTGGGTAAAGATTCGATGGACTATGGAATAAGGAGTGGCAAGAGCCTAAGCTTGGGGATGCCCAAGGCAACCCAAGGTAATATTCAAGGACAACCAAGAGCCTAAGCTTGGGGATGCCCCGGATGGCATCCCCTCTTTCGTCTTCGTCCATCGGTAACTTTACTTGGAGCTATATTTTTATTCACCACACGATATGTGTTTTGCTTGGAGCGTCATTTTTTTTGCTTGCTGTATGAATAAAGTATCAAGATTTGAAATTCTTAAATGAGAGAAAGTATTCACATAGCTACATAATTATTTAACTACTCACGATCTTCACTTATATCTTTTTGGAGTAGTTTGTCATTTACTCGTGTGCTTCACTTATATCCTATGAGTAAATAGTCGAATGATTTGAATGTCATAAATTGTATATGTTTCATATGCCTTTTCCATGGGGAGTAATCACTTCACATATAAGAAGTAGAGGTGGTAAATTTATTGAAGATTAGCAAACATTGTATTGGTCAATTGAACAATTCATGAAAGAATATTGAAGGAAGAGAGATTTCACATATAAATATACTATCTTGGACATCTTCTATGATTGTGAGCCCCATTAATTATTTTCAAACCTGAGCAAATTAGTTGAACTTGGACAAGGAAGACAACATAATGAGTTATGCTTGGGTATATTTGTATAGAAGTTATATTGTTATGGATCCTCTAACATGTGATGCTTACTATTTAGAATCCTTTGCTAGCCAAAATATCTGTACTAAGCGGGAATACTGCTTGTGCATCCAAACTCCTTGAACCAAGTTTCTTCCATGAGTGTCCACCATATCTACCTATATGCGGTATTTACCTACCGTTCCAAGTAAATTTGCATGTGCCAAACTCTAAACCTTCAAATAATAATCTGTTTTGTATGCCCGAATCGCTCATGTAGCGACTAGGGGCTGTGAGTATCTTCCATGCTAGGTGGGTTATTCTTACGATGAGTGGACTCCGCTCATCATTCACGAGAAAATGGCTGGTAACTGGGATGCCCAGTCCTATGATCAAAAGATCAAAAACAAATTCGCAAATAATTTAAACAAAACTCCCCAAGGAATGTTGATAGTTGGACGGCACCCGTTGTTTCGAACAAGCCGTAGAGTATGAATGTTGGTGGAGGGGGAGTAAAAACTTTACCTTTCTGCGTGGGAACCGCCTATAATGTATCTAGTATGGAAGATATTGGGAACTCTTGGTCGTTATGTCGACAATGAAAGCATACCTCTCAAAATTATTTTCATCTATGTTTTTGCTTCGAGCTCTGGCACCTCTGCAAATCCCTGCTTCCCTCTGTGAAGGGCCTATCTTTTACTTTTATGCAAGAGTCAGTAGTATTCCTTCTCATTCCAACCTACTCTTTAGCTGGCAAGCATCATGTGATGGAAAGATCTAAGCATATATGGCCGTTCAAATATATCTGATCATGAATTATTATTGTTGACAATTATCTATATGATAAATAAGTTGGGAGGCGAAACATTAAGCCCCTATCTTTCTCTGTGTTCGATGGATGCTATTTGTTCTAAAAATATGCTTTGAGTGGTAGCAATCATGGAAGACTATATGATAGTTGAGTATGTGGGATTTGCTAAATCAAAGCTCTGACATAGACCCTTCCTGAAAATAAGATGAATTGCAATTGTTTGATGACTAAGAGCACTGTTTGTTAGTTTGCAAGAAAGTTTATGATCTATACTTTAACATGTGAATAGTTGTTACTTGATCATGAGAAGTTTTATGAGTTGAGCTACTGTTATGACATATGATGATGCTAGAAAAGGTGATTGAAATTATCATTGATCAAACTTGTGCACCTGCTAGCATTCACACTTCATAAATTATCTCTTTTATCATTTACCTACTCGAGGACGAGCAGGAATTAAGCTTGGGGATGCTGATACGTCTCCAACGTATCTATAATTTATGAAGTATTCATGCTATTATATTATCTGTTTTGGATGTTTATGGGCTTTATTATGCACTTTTATATTATTTTTGGGACTAACCTATTAACCGGAGGCCCGGCTCAAATTGCTGTTTTTTTTGCCTATTTCAGTGTTTCGCAGAAAAGAAATATCAAACGGAGTCCAAACGGAATGAAACCTTCGGGAGAGTTATTTTTGGAACGGAAGCAATCCAGGAGACTTGGAGTAGACGTCAGGGAAGCTTCGAGGTGGCCACGAGGCAGGGAGGCGCGCCTGCCCCCTGGGCGCGCCCCCACCCTCGTGGGCCCCTCGTGTCTCCCCTGACCGATTCCTTTCACCTATATATATACCCATATACCCTAAAAACATCGGGGAGCAGAATAGATCGGGAGTTCCGCCGCCGGAAGCCTCTGTAGCTACCAAAAACCAATCGGGACCCTGTTCCGGCACCCTGCCGGAGAGGGGGTCCCTCACTGATGGCCATCTTCATCATCCCGGCGCTCTCCATGACGAGGAGGGAGTAGTTCACCCTCGGGGCTGAGGGTATGTACCAGTAGCTATGTGTTTGATCTCTCTCTCGTGTTTTTGAGGTGATACGATCTTGATGTATCGTGAGCTTTGCTATTATAGTTGGATCTTATGATGCTTCTCCCCCTCTACTCTCTTGTAATGGATTGAGTTTTCCCTTTGAAGTTATCTTATCAGATTGAGTCTTTAAGGATTTGAGAACACTTGATGTATCTCTTGCATGTGCTTATCTGTGGTGACAATGGGATATCACGTGATCCACTTGATGTATGTTTTGGTGATCAACTTGCGAGTTCCGTAACCTTGTGAGCTTGTGCATAAGGGTTGGCACACGTTTTCGTCTTGACTCTCCGGTAGAAACTTTGGGGCACTCTTTGAAGTACTTTGTGTTGGTTTGAATAGATGAATCTGAGATTGTGTGATGCATATCGTATAATCATACCCACGGATACTTGAGGTGACATTGGAGTATCTAGGTGACATTAGGGTTTTGGTTGATTTGTGTCTTAAGGTGTTATTCTAGTACGAACTCTATGATAGATTGAACGGAAAGAATAGCTTCATATTATTTTACTACAGACTCTTGAATAGATTGATCAGAAAGGATAACTTTGAGGTGGTTTGGTACCCTAAAATAATCTCTTCGTTTGTTCTCCGCTATTAGTGACTTTGGGGTGACTCTTTGTTGCATGTTGAGGGATAGTTATATGATCCAGTTATGTTATTATTGTTGAGAGAACTTGCACTAGTGAGAGTATGAACCCTAGGCCTTGTTTCCTAGCATTGCAATACCGCTTGTGCTCACTTTTATCATTAGTTACCTTGCTGTTTTTATATTATCAGATTACAAAAAGCTATATCTACCATCTATATTGCAGTTGTATCACCATCTCTTCGCCGAACTAGTGCACCTATACAATTTACCATTGTATCGGGTGTGTTGGGGACACAAGAGACTCTTTGTTAATTGGTTGCAGGGTTGTTTGAGAGAGACCATCTTCATCCTACGCCTCCCACGGTTTGATAAACCTTAGGTCATCCACTTGAGGGAAATTTGCTACTGTCCTACAAACCTCTGCACTTGGAGGCCTAACAACGTCTACAAGAAGAAGGTTGTGTAGTAGACATAAGGGCGTGACGAACCGCTAATATAAACCTAGACAAATCTCGGAAAAAATGGAGTTCGGAGGTCGAGCTTCGAGAGGAGAAAGCTTAACTAGTGTGGCTCAGGCTTTTCATTGAACACCTCATGTGCATAGGAGGTGAGCTAGATCACCCAAATGCCCTCCCCACGCCGGCCAGCAAAAAACAGAGCACTATGGAGTGCTCTGCTGCGGCGATGGGGTATATATAGGAAACTCATTTGTCCCAGTTCATGGCTGGAACCGGGACTAAAGGCCCCCCTTCTGCCCCGGTTCGAGCCACGAACTGAGACCAATGGCTGTGGGCCAGGAGCGAGGCCCATTGGTCCCGGTTCGTGCCTAGAACCGGGACAAATGGGTCCACACGAACCGGAACCAATGCCCATGAGGCCCCGGCCGGCCCCCTGGGCTCATGAACCGGGACGAATGCCCCCATGGGTCCCGGTTCGTGCAGAACCGGGACTAATGGGCTGGCCAGGCCCGAACCAAAGCCCTGTTTTCTACTAATGGTCATTTAAATTCGAGTAAATAGCATAAAACTATTACAATTCGGGATATGGTTCTAAAAAACCACCAAATTTTTATTTTTCGCTGATACCTACCAAAGTCGTGGTCGGCTGTTTAAAAAAACCCAAATCACCTGTAACTTTACAGTTGATTATGATTATGACAGTTAGGGCCCGCACGTAAGACAACTGATTGATTGACCCTTTGTTTGACCGTTAATTGACATGTGCGGCCCACATGCTAGTGCCTCTTCCTCATATTTCAATAAAAAAAATTCTCATATAACTTTACAGATATATGTCGTCATTTTTACAGAATAACCCTTGTAAGTTTTTTTAAAAAGCAATCGGGTCCCTATATGTTTTCGGAAAAAAGCAATCCGGTCCCTGAGAAGCCCCGCCCGCCCGCCCTGAGCAACAGCACCGGTGGTTCGTCGGCGGCCAGGTCGCGGGCCAGGCTGAAGAAGCCGCGCGGCCAACGCTACTGCAGCTTCTTGCCGGCCCCATGGTGGCAGAGGCGTCCGGCAAACGGGCCAACCCACGCATGAGCCATGCCCGGGATCTTGGACACCGGCGCGGCGGCTCCTGTGCCCGGTGAGGTAGTCGCTGTTGCTGCTCTTTTACTTAGACGACGGCCGCGCGAAAGCTCCTGTTCCTGCGAGGTTGTAGCCCAGCTCGGGCATGCAGATGGCCTTGCCCAGCCCGACTGCGCTCCTTGCCGGCCGCTGCTGTTGTTGCTTCTTTTCTTGTCGCCCTGCTGCTACTTGCTGCCGGCTGCGCGTCGCTGCTATCCTTGCCCGGCCCTGCTGCTTCTCGTTTCCGGCCGCCGTCGCTGCTCCTCCTTGCCTTGCCGACCCTGCTGCTGCTCCGGTAGCGACGCCCGTGGCTGGAGCAGAGGGAGAGAAGGAAAGATAGATGGAAGAAGAAATAGCTTACACGTGGGTCTCCCGTATAAGATAACGGTCAAACAAAACAGTCAACAAACGGATTGTTTAGGAGTGGGCCCGGCCTATCATAAACCGGTTTAAAAAGTTAGCAACGGACGGTTTGAGTTTTTTGAAACAGCCGACCTCGACTTTGGTAGGTATCAGCGAAAATTTAAAATTCAATAGTTTTTGGAACCCTAACCCGAATTGTAGTAGTTTATGCTATTTACTCTTTAAATTCCTATATGGCTTACATTATAGACAACTATCTGGATATCATTGTGGACGTCCTTAGGGGCTCCGTGTGCTGGTGAGAGGGCATCAAAGAACGAAGACACGGGTTGGCCGCTATTGTGGTTTCCCCTTCCCTCTTGGCTCTATCTTCCCGGTCCCCTTCTTGCTGCTATTTCTGCCACCGAATTTATTGGTGATAATCAAGTATTATCTATGCGTGTACGAGGGAGATTCATGACATTTTATACCAGAGCTAGCTACCATCCACCTTAAATCCCTACCCAAATTGCTCCTGTCGTGGATCTAGAAGCCTCGGGCATTGATGGCGGATCTGGACAACCAGAAGAAGATGCCGGATTTAGCATAGGAGAACACCAACATCGCCACGGCATTGTTCACGATGCAAAAACCGCTTGATAAGATCGAGCCAGCAGTCACGAAGATGGAGCCGGTCCTCGCCTCCGTCGAGCCAACGTTCAGCGACCTTGCCGCATAGCGCCCTGGGGTTGACACGACTATGGGGGAAGCTCCAAACCGGCATTGGTAAGATCTAGAAGCGATTGCCCAAGATCGCCATCAACCTGCTGGTCACCGACCAGACGACAACATTGACTACTATAGATCGTGGACATATATTCACCATTGAAGAGTTTGTTCAAATTGTGTCAAAGATGTATGTGTGTGTGTTGTGCTATAGTTGTAGTGATAATTTGGACATCTGTGGCAGGAGAGGTTGGATCGGCCGTGGCGGTCGAGATGCGTCTAATGGCCTTAGTGGGCTCTGTCATCAGTGTACTATATGTCATTTTAGTACATCGCAAGGATTTCTTTAGTAGGCAAGATTATGTTGAACCCCGTTAATAAATCTTGTGTCATGTTGTGATGGTTTATCGTTGTTGACTCCAATGGGCCTCTAATTTCTAATCATGGCTTTGTTACATTGCTTTTTTGCAACATGCAGCGGTTACTTGTTATTAATTTGTGTATGCCCACCTGCATCAATAATTTATGCAGATATCTTTTTCCTTATCTCACGCGGCCGAGTTCCACTATTGAAAATAACTAGTCGGTTGTAATATGATTTAATGAGATTAGGTTGTATGGATCATAATTAATTATATTAGTAAGGATTATTATTTTTATTATTGTAGAGTTGCAAAATGTATTTTTGTGGGAAAAATATATATATTGAATATGAGCTACATAAAAGAAAATGCATTTTTTGTTGCATAGTTGCATGGTGTGGCGGGCCTTTTCCATCCAACTATGCAAAACAAAGTAAACAGGTCAAGTATTTGTATGCGGTGGTAGCCATTTTCCATGCATGGTGGCATGGTTGCCTGTTAATTGGTTAGTGGAGATTATATATTTAATTGATAAAATATGAATTATATGTCACAAAAATTATACCTTGAGAAACCTCTTTTTAATACCAATATTAGCTTTTGTGGCATATACTTGCTATTTTGTTAGTTACATCGTTGATCAAAATTTAATTCATAATACGTCGGTTCAATAACACAGGACAAAGAAAGTAGTTCTTGGAACATGATTAGTCGGATCATTGCCAAAATGCAATGGTGAACAAGGGTGCACATGTACTAGAATTGATTTTTTTTAGTAAAAATGTAAAATATGTCTGGATTTTTTTGCCAACCCTAGGATTATACAAGTGTGTAAAGTTTGACGAAGAAACGATTTTGATGATATTCAGGGTAAGAAAAAACCAACACTACATAAAGTTACTACTTATTCCCTCCATACCGATCTCTCCTCTCGGCCCCCGCGTCGCTCCCGCAGGGGCGACTCGGGCGGCTCAAACCCTAGCTGCCGCCGGGGCTCCCTCCCCCATTCTCCTCTCCCTCGTCGCCGCCGGAGGTGGTCGCCGGAACGCCGCGCGGCCGGTGGGGATGGTGGCGGCGAGGATCAGGTCGCTCTGCCCCTGTGGAGGACCTCGGAGCAGAGGTGGCGACCTCTGGTGGTGGAGCTGCGCCGCCCTCAGCTAGCGGCGCCAGCGGGTGTTGCCCGTCCACCTAGGCCGTGCGGGCGGTGGGGTGACGGCCGACGACGGCTGTGGTGCGCGGTTGCCTCGAGGGCACCTGCATCAGATCTCATGGAGCCTTCCTCTTCATCCTCAAGTCGCCCTCGCCCCAGATCCGTCCTTCGGTGGTCTCCGGGTGCCGTAGCCGTGTCTTATCTTGAGGTGGAGGTGGGAGAAGGGACCGGAGAAATCCGTGGTCGGCTGCCGGCGGCGACGCCCAAGGGCGCCGTCCCCTACATGTAGGTGCTGGTTAATTCCCCCTTTCCCCCCTCCTCTTCCTCCCATATTGCTCGTGTACCGAGTGAAAACCCAAATCCCTCTGGATTGGGCGGCAGCGATGCTGTGGGCGTCGTCACCTTCAAGGAGGTGTCGCCTTTGGTGAGCTTTGGGGGGAAGCGCACTTGTCCTGGTCGAGGGTTGTTGGCGGTGAGGTCGGAAACTTCCTGCTGGCACTGGCGGCGAGGCCGCACAAGTTCTCATCTTTTGTGGATGCCCATGGTTAGCGGTGTTGTCTTCGGCCATTCGGGCAGGGGATAGGGTTCCCCTCCCAGGGTTGTCAGTGCTCGCCAATGGTGGCATGAGCTCGGTTCTTATCTCCATGAACTTGGTGTCGTCCCCCAGCTCCGTTGCGGATGCTTTCCTTCCTTTACTGCTTGGCCATCAGCAGCCTTGCCGTGTAGTTTGCTTCTCCTCGTGTGCAGCTCTCATGTAGTGCCGATGCTCCCCTTGGCTAAGATCGCTGTTGTTTGGTGGTGGTGTCCTGATGTGGCCTTCCGGTTGGCAATGGCGCCTATTTCAATTTAGCCCTCGGGTGGGCGTCTCCACCTTTCGACGGATCGGCGCCCTTCGTGCCAGGGCGATAGGGCAAGGAGCCCCTTTCGGAGGTGAAGGAGGTTGACATCAACGACCAGAGCTCATGGAGCTGACAAAGGCGCTCCGCCAGCCACTGGATGATTCTTCCCCAAGCTTTGCTGGTGTCCTGCGTGGTGCTCTGCTCGCTATGGAGGGCTTCTTCTTTTTTTTTGCGAGAAAAACTTTCAATCTATTCATCTTCAATCAAGGTAGTACAACGAACACTAGAAATAATAAAAATTGCATCCAGATTCGTAGACCACCTAGCGACGACTACAAGCACTGAAGCGAGCCGAAGGCGCGCCGCTGTCATCTAGGGCCGGCCCACAGATTTGTGGGGCCCTGGGGCAAGACATCAACTAGGGGCCCTTGTTGATTCCAAAGCTAAAAATATTTTCTATTTAAAAAGAAAAGTAAATTTCTGGTGCATAGCATAGACGATGATCTTTGGACTTTAGAATTGACAGTACAATTTATTTATTGACAAGGAGAACTACACCATGATAGTAATGAAATAATGTAATTCCACATAAACTCGCTTTACTAAATATTAACAACGGAGAATTCATTTTGTCTAGAATTATGTCTAGAATTACTATCTCAACTAAAATATCCCTAGCCTTATCAATCATATTGTCATAGTTTGGAGGATCCAAAATATAAATAGTGCATGATTGTTGTTCATCGACTTCCGGTGTTTCTGAATTTGGTTAGTGACTTAGGTTTTCAACTTTTCATGTTGGCTGAAATTATTATCACCATCGTTCATATCATCATTAGTACCATCTGTATTATCAGTAAGTTGCTCTTCAACACTTACTATGGCCAGTTCCAGGGGGTGTCTAGAAGAATTACTAGTTCTGAAAAATTTGTCAATTGGTCCTTTTGGGGTTTCTACCCATTCATCTTTGAGTTGCCTTTTACTGTTCTTTTTTACAAGATAAACACTTTATAGACGACATGACACTAACAAGAACAGCTAGCATAAATGATTAATATAGGAAACAAACGCACCTAAATATGGATTGATGTGGATCTAGATTGCCAGATCCGCAGGTTGCAGTATTCAGCAAGAACGAGAAGACGACACCAAGAACTGAATAATTTCCCCCATTCTGCAGTTCTCCTAATCTCCTGACTCCCGAGGACTCTCTCACACTTAGATCCAGTGAATATCAGAAGAACACCTGTGCAGGTAGATGTGGGCTCCTCGGAGCAGGAGGATAGAGCTATTTAATTGAGGAGGGACGCGATTACGGGAAGGAAGAAAAGAAGAACACCTACCGTCTCCATGTTCCCAACATCTAATTGATGGGGAACGAAGAACATTGAGAAGGGAAGGAGAGCTGATATGGGAACGGATTTTCGTCTTTAATCTCCATTAAGGGCCAGCGGCGACCTTGGAATCGGAAACGCATGGGAGCGGCGGCGCTGTTATGGGAGTCGGGATTTTGCGATCTGGAGAAATCGAGGAGAAAGATTGACGATGGGTTTGCCCCAACGCCACGACCGAATGGGCCCTCTGTTTTCTCGATAAATTTCTTGGGCTTCTTACGAGCTATGAAGGAATACTACCACGGTTGGGGCCCATGCCTTCCGGGGGCCCAGGGCGGGCGCCCCGTTTGCCCGGCCTATGGGCCGGGCCTGCTGTCATCGCCCCTTCCTCGCCGGAGTCGGGCAAACATTGTTGTAGTAGACAGTCGGGAAGTCGTCGTGCTAAGGCCCCATGGAACCAACGCACCAGAACAGCAACCGCCGCAGACAAAGAGTGTAGATTAAAAGAATCCAACCTGAAGACACACGAACGAAGACGAATCCACCAAAGACAGATCCGCCGGAGACGCACCTCCACATGCCCACCGATGATGCTAGACGCATCACCGGAACGGGGGCTAGGCGGGGAGACCTTTATTCCATCTTTAGGGAGCCGCCGCCGTCTCGCCTCCTGAGCAGGACACAAACCCTAACAAAGCTCAAAAACAGATCTAAAAAAGAAGCCCTCCCACCGGCAAGGGCCGAGATCCACTCCGCCTCCATGGCCCTAAGGCCACCGGAGACGGGACAGACCGGCATCGGCGTCGGCGGGAGGCAGAGAATCTTAGTTTGTTCTAGCTGTATTAGTGCTTCAGTTTTCATATCCTGGCTAGTAGTTTGTGGTAGCCTGTTAGCTATTTACACATCACCTTGTATCGTCTCGCTGTTTCTTTTCCTTTTACTTTGCTGCTCGTTGCAATCCTGGCCGGTTGATGGCTTTGTTAATTTAAAGCCGGGCTTTTCTTGAGCCTTCGTTTTTAAAAAAACTCCCTCCATACCGTAATCTAAGACGTTCTCTGTTGGCGCCGAGCCCTATCTTGCTCTTTGCGCCAGTGCCCAGCTCTCTCTCTCTCTTACGAACGAAGGTGGAAGAAAGAGAAGACATAGGACACGGTGGTTGTTTTCCCGCGCACAAATGCCATTGCCGCACATACGGCCTATTCCGGCGCACGACCATGGCTCGGCAACAAACCAACACCAGAGACACACGCGAGACCTACTGGAGACTACAACTCTCCTAGCTTCTCTCCGGACACGCACGCACTAACCATTGAAGACTACGTCTCTTTTTTTGGCTACCGCACCTCTCTACACAGCACCACAACGGTGTAAATAGCAGTACAGAGGACTCATGTACCCACAAGCTGGACACTGTGCTTGGGCACTAACCAACTAACTGATTCCTAGCTACATGCATGCCCACGAACCAGCCCTTGCGCAATCAACAACCACGCATGCAGCCAACAAACAGCCCACGATCCGGCTGCTTCGCCCCTCCTCGGCCGCACCACGCTCCAGGGCTCCAGGCCACACATCTAAGTTTTCCATGTCAAGATTATCTCTAACAATTTCTCCCGTAATCTTGACACTGGCTCGCCGTCGACCGTCGTCTTGTACTCGTTGCCGGCGGCCCCTCGCATGCGACGACGTGTGCCACGCCATCCGGCCTCCGCACCGTGGCCACCGCGGTGCACTTGCTGTCGACGTTCCTCGGAGGCTGCGCCACGGCCGCAGCAACATCCACACCAACGTGCAGCGCTGCTACCACCGCGCCGTGCCGCGCCTTCGCGAACTCCGTGCCACCACGCAGCCATCGGCGAGCGCCATCGCCGCCGGACTTGCCGCGCATCGCCGTCGCATTGCGCTAGCAGCGCGGCCTCCACGTCCGGCGTGCTCACCATGGACTCACCGCGTGCCGCCACCGCGTCCGTCATGGCCCTGAATCTTGCGGCTCATGATACCAATTGTTGGCGCCAAGCCCTACCTTGCTCTTTGCGCCAGTGCCCAGCTCCCTCTTGCTGGGGTATTGGATGATTTGCCCCACTTTACAAGAGGTTTGATGATTTGCCCTTTGATTGTCTCGATAACAGGCCCCGGGCCTCACCCGACAGCCTCTCGGGAGGGGGGAGGGGGCAAATTATCAAATGGAGAAGTAAAGTGGTGCAAAAGATCCAATTTCTCCCCTCTCGCTCTCTCTCTCGCATGAACGAAGGTGGAAGAAAGAGGAGACATAGGACACGGTTGTAGTTTTCCGGCGCATAAACGCCATTGCCGCACATACGGCATATTCCGGCGCACGAACATCATGGCTCGGCAACAAACCGAGACCAGATACACACGGGAGACCTACTGGAGACTACAATTCTTCTAGCTTCTCTCCGGACACGCACGCACTAACCATTGGAGGCTACATCTCTTCTTCTTCTTCTTTTTGAAACTTACTACATCTCTTCTTTTTGAAACAAGGCAAAAGATTTGCCATTTTATTGATTAAGAAGAAGGTTTAGACAGGCCACGAAGTGGCTAGAAATAAAATCGACTCTCGCGGCATTACAACACTCAAATGCTTGGCGCCCGCCAACGCCCAAATCTGACAACTCCTCTTCTGGCCACTGCGCCTCTCTACACAGCACCACAACGGTGTAAATAGCAGTACAGAGGACTCGTGTACCCACAAGCTGGACACCGTGCTTGGGCACTAACCAACTAACTGATTTCTAGCTACATGCATGCCCACGAACCAGCCCTTGCGCAATCAACAACCATGCATGCAGCCAACAAACAGCCCACGATCCGTCTACTTCGCCCCTGCTCGGCCGCACCACGCGCGAGGCCACACACACGAGTCTTTCATGTCAACATTATCTCTAACATCATGAAATATGTTAGTTGAGAGAACATGAGCGTTCTCAGAGCTTAGCCACTGTCGGCCGCACCACGCGCCAGGCCACACATACGAGTCTTTCATGTCAACATTATCTCTAACATCATGAAATATGTTAGTTGGGAGAACATGAGCGTTCTCAGAGCTTAGCCACTGTCGGCCGTCGAATCGATTTTTTGATGCGATTTTGACCGTCGGATCTCCCTCCCGGACGATCTGGGCTGCCGGATCAAGAACGGACACTGTTACAATCAATAGTTCCCTCTCGTTTGTGCCACCGCGGGTTAATTCAGTGCCCCGTTGAGGGTATTTTGGTCATTTCGCGCACAGGGGTATAAAAGGGGCGGCTCCCGTGGAGATAACCCTAGCCGGCTCACTCCCACGCTCGCGCACCGCCGCCTGCTCCCCACGCCGCCGCCGCCGCCTGCTCGCCTGCTCCCCACTCCGCCGCCGCCGCCTCCACTCGCCCTCGCCACCGCCTCCGTTCTCCCTCGCGTCGTCGCATCTTCTCCTCCTCCCCGCCATCTCGGTGCTCGGACCAGGCAAGCGCGAGCGCGAGCAGCTAGAGAGGAATGGCCACGGGCCTCTCCCTCAAAGGCGCCGGCGCCGGCGGCTCCCTACTCTCCAGCCCCCCTGCCTCGTGGGGCCCATGGCCCTCTCCCTCCGCGGCACCGGCGCGGGCGGCTCCCTCCTCCGCAGGCTCTCTGCCTCGTGGGGCCTGTCGGCCTCGCACGCGGACGACTCGTCGCCGGCGCCTCCTTCAACTAGATCCTGCGCGCCAAGAACCGTTGCCGCCTCCTGCAAGGACGACCCAGACGCCGTCGCCCAGGTCCCTCCTCCCTCCTCCCAAACTTCTCCTCCACTCCATGATGTGCTTCAATCCCTCGACATTAGTAAATTTCTGTGTTTTTAGTTGATTATTGTTTCGCCTCCATTTATTTTTGATAGATGAGGACATGTTAGTGATGGATGTCGGGATGGTGGTGTACCCATACTTTCATGAACTTTTGTGTGATTAGTGGTTTGGAAAAGATGAATCACATGAATGATTGCTGGAAGTATATTGTCTGATGCTATATTGGTGATGTGGGTGAGCTGATTTGGACCTTTTCATCTTTGTCTGTGCAGAATTGGGGCCTTTGAAGGATTTGAATGGAGCATATGTATGCATGCTACGGTTCATCTCAGGAGTGCGAATCTTCAGCATCTGTCTCCTGTCGCTTCTGGGAAGATGCTTTTAATTGTTTTATTATCGACGATATCAATTTGGTAGCAGCCTTTGAGTGGTGGTAAGATTATGTGCATAGTAATACTTTCAGCACTTGCATATCCTTGGTTCCTTGCTTGGCGTGGGATATAAGAACTTCTTGTTTTATGTTCTTTGGATGCACAAGCAGCAGAAGTCCGTCGGATCTCCCTCCCGGACGATCTGGGCCGCCGGATCAAAAAGGGACACTTCTACAATGAATAGTTACCTCTCGTTTGTGCCACCGCGGGTTAATTCTATGCCCCGTTGAGGGTATTTCGGTCATTTTGCGCATAGGGGTATAAAAGGGGCGGCTCCCGTGGAGATAACCCTAGCCGGCTCACTCCCACGCTCGCGCGCCGCCGCCTGCTCCCCACGCCGCCGCCGCCTGCTCCCCACGCCGCCGCCGCCTGCTCGCCTGCTCCCCACGCCGCCGCCGCCTCCGCTCGCCCTCGCCTCCGCCTCCGCTCGCCCTCGCCGCCGCCTCCGCTCGCCCTCGCCGCCGCCTCTGCTCGCCCTCGCGCCGTCGCATCTTCTCCTCCTCCCCGCCCTCTCGGTGCTCCTACCAGGCAAGCGCGAGCGCGAGTAGCCAGAGAGGAATGGCCACGGGCCTCTCCCTCAGCGGCGCCGGCGCCGGCGGCTCCCTACTCTACAGGCCCCTGCCTCGTGGGTCCCATGGCCCTCTCCCTCCGCGGCGCCGGCGCCGGCGGCTCCCTCCTCCGCAGGCTCTCTGCCTCGTGGGTCCTGGCGGCCTCGCGCGCGGACGACTCGTCGCCGGCGCCTCCTTCAACTAGATCCTGCGCGCCAAGAACCGTTGCCGCCTCCTGCAAGGACGACCCAGACGCCGTCGCCCAGGTCCCTCCTCCCTCCTCCCAAACATCTCCTCCACTCCGTGATGTTCTTCAATCCCTCTACATTAGTAAATTTCTGTGTTTTTAGTTGATTATTGTTTCGCCTCCATTTATTTTTGATAGATGAGGACATGTTAGTGATGGATGTCGGGATGGTGGTGTACCCATACTTTCATGAACTTTTGTGTGATTAGTGGTTTGGAAAAGATGAATCACATGAATGATTGCTGGAAGTATATTGTCTGATGCTATATTGGTGATGTGGGTGAGCTGATTTGGACCTTTTCATCTTGGTCTGTGCAGAATTGGAGCCTTTGAAGGATTTGAATGGAGCATATGTATGCATGCTACGGTTCATCTTAGGTGAGTGCGAATCTTCAGCATCTGTCTCATGTCTCTTCCGGAAAGATGCTTTTAATTGTTTTATTACCGACGATATCAATTTGGTAGCAGCCTTTGAGTGGTGGCAAGATTATGTGCATAGTAATACTTTCAGCACTTGCATATCCTTGGTTCCTTGCTTGGCGTGGGATATAAGAACTTCTTGTTTTATGTTCTTTGGATGCACAAGCAGCAGAAGTCCGTCGGATCTCCCTCCCAGACGATCTAGGCCGCCGGATCGAAAACGGACACTGCTACAATGAATAGTTCCCTCTCGTTTGTGCTACCGAAGGTTAATTCATTGCCCCGTTGAGGGTATTTTGGTCATTTCGCGCACAAGGGTATAAAAGGGGCGGCTCTCGTGGAGATAACCCTAGCCGGCTCACTCCCACGCTCGCGCGCCGCCGCCTACTCCCCACGCCGCCGCCGCCTGCTCGCCTGCTCCCTACGCCGCCGCCGCCGCCTGCTCGCCTGCTCCCTACGCCGCCGCCGCCGCCTGCTCGCCTGCTCCCCTCGCCGCCGCCGCCGCCTCCGCTCGCCCTTGCCACCGCCTCCGCTCTCCCTCGCCGCCGCCTCCGCTCGCCCTCGCGCCGTCGCATCTTCTCCTCCTCCCCGCCCTCTCGGTGCTCCTACCAGGCAAGCGCGAGCGCGAGCAGCCAGAGAGGAAATGGCCACGGGCCTCTCCCTCAGCGGCGCCCGCACCGGCGGCTCCCTACTCTGCAGGCCCCCTGCCTCGTGGGGCTCATGGCCCTCTCCCTCCACGGCGCCGGCGCCGGCGTCTCCCTCCTCCGCAGGCTCTCTGCCTCATGGGGCCTGGCGGCCTCGCGCGCGGACGACTCGTCGCTGGCGCCTCCTTCAACTAGATCCTGCGCGCCAAGAACCGTTGCCGCCTCCTTCAAGGGCGACCCAGACGCCGTCGCCCAGGTCCCTCCTCCCTCCTCCCAAACATCTCCTCCACTCCATGATGTTCTTCAATCCCTCTACATTAGTAAATTTCTGTGTTTTTAGTTGATTATTGTTTCGCCTCCATTTATTTTTGATAGATGAGGACATGTTAGTGATGGATGTCGGGATGGTGGTGTACCCATACTTTCATGAACTTTTGTGTGATTAGTGGTTTGGAAAAGATGAATCACATGAATGATTGCTGGAAGTATATTGTCTGATGCTATATTGGTGATGTGGGTGAGCTGATTTGGACCTTTTCATCTTGGTCTGTGCAGAATTGGAGCCTTTGAAGGATTTGAATGGAGCATATGTATGCATGCTACGGTTCATCTTAGGTGAGTGCGAATCTTCAGCATCTGTCTCATGTCTCTTCCGGAAAGATGCTTTTAATTGTTTTATTACCGACGATATCAATTTGGTAGCAGCCTTTGAGTGGTGGCAAGATTATGTGCATAGTAATACTTTCAGCACTTGCATATCCTTGGTTCCTTGCTTGGCGTGGGATATAAGAACTTCTTGTTTTATGTTCTTTGGATGCACAAGCAGCAGAAGTCCGTCGGATCTCCCTCCCAGACGATCTAGGCCGCCGGATCGAAAACGGACACTGCTACAATGAATAGTTCCCTCTCGTTTGTGCTACCGAAGGTTAATTCATTGCCCCGTTGAGGGTATTTTGGTCATTTCACGCACAAGGGTATAAAAGGGGCGGCTCCCGTGGAGATAACCCTAGCCGGCTCACTCCCACGCTCGCGCGCCGCCGCCTACTCCCCACGCCGCCGCCGCCTGCTCGCCTGCTCCCTACGCCGCCGCCGCCGCCTGCTCGCCTGCTCCCCTCGCCGCCGCCGCCGCCTCCGCTCGCCCTTGCCACCGCCTCCGCTCTCCCTCGCCGCCGCCTCCGCTCGCCCTCGCGCCGTCGCATCTTCTCCTCCTCCCCGCCCTCTCGGTGCTCCTACCAGGCAAGCGCGAGCGCGAGCAGCCAGAGAGGAAATGGCCACGGGCCTCTCCCTCAGCGGCGCCCGCACCGGCGGCTCCCTACTCTGCAGGCCCCCTGCCTCGTGGGGCTCATGGTCCTCTCCCTCCACGGCGCCGGCGCCGGCGTCTCCCTCCTCCGCAGGCTCTCTGCCTCATGGGGCCTGGCGGCCTCGCGCGCGGACGACTCGTCGCCGGCGCCTCCTTCAACTAGATCCTGCGCGCCAAGAACCGTTGCCGCCTCCTTCAAGGGCGACCCAGACGTCGTCGCCCAGGTCCCTCCTCCCTCCTCCCAAACTTCTCCTCCACTCCATGCTATGGTTCAATCCCTCGACATTAGTAAATTTTTGTGTATTTAGTTGATTATTGTTTCGCCTCCATTTATTTTTGATAGATGAGGACATGTTAGTGATGGATGTCAAGATGGTGGTGTTCCCATACTTTCATGAACTTTTGTGTGATTAGTGGTTTGGAAAAGATGAATCACATGAATGATTGCTGGAAGTATATTGTCTGATGCTATATTGGTGATGTGGGTGAGCTGATTTGGACCTTTTCATCTTGGTCTGTGCAGAATTGGAGCCTTTGAAGGATTTGAATGGAGCATATGTATGCATGCTACGGTTCATCTTAGGTGAGTACGAATCTTCAGCATCTGTCTCATGTCGCTTCTGGGAAGATGCTTTTAATTGTTTTATTATCGACAATATCAATTTGGTAGCAGCCTTTGAGTGGTGGCAAGATTATGTGCATAGTAATACTTTCAGCACTTGCATATCCTTGGTTCCTTGCTTGGCGTGGGATATAAGAACTTCTTGTTTTATGTTCTTTGGATGCACAAGCAGCAGAAGTCAAACTTACCATTTCTAACTTTTGTTTGTGTTGGGTGCTTTCTAGCTTTTTATGTGTGAGTGGGCTAATTTTAGGTTATATTTTGTGGGTGGCAGGATTTTGGCTGTGAGTTGTTTGTATGTAGATCTGTTGGTTGTGGTTGCCTCCCGGTGTCCGTTGCCATTCCATTCATACTCGAGAGAGATAATGCACGATGGGTCGTGCTCGGAGGTGCCCGGAAGCGATTCCCTGAGCATGATGAGGTTTTAGGCTCAACACAGTGTAGATTCATTCTCCCTTTACGAGAAGGTTGCTTTCCAAGCTATTTGCCTTTACTCGGTTTGGATGGGTTTGTTATTTTACAGAACATTCCTGCTAGGAGTTTTCTCTGCTACGAGTTTACTTAATTACAGAACATTCCTGAATAGTTATACTAAGCTACCACTAGTAGAAAAAGGGTTAAATGTGAAGCACATTAGTGCCGGTTTGATTTTGAGCCGGCACTAATGTGTCCATTAGTGCCGGTTCCAACGGCTAGGCGGGCGGAGATCATTAGTACCGGTTCATGAGCAACCTTTAGTACCGGTTCATGTCACGAACCGGTAGTAATGAGGCTGCGTCAGGCTGTGGTCAGGCTGGGGCCCCACGGGCACCTTTAGTACCGGTTCGTGCCATGAACCGGTACTATAGTTTCTTAGTAAGCTGTTTTTTAGTCCCACCTCGCGAAGAGAGAGGCACTAGGAGCGGTTTATAAGCCTTGAGTGCAGAGACGATGAAGGAGATGCGCAATGCTCATCTGCACGTTGCTTAGCTTTAAGCCTTGAGGAATAGTGTAGACTGCACGGAGCTATGTGCAGTGCAGTTTGCACTATTCCAAAAGGCTTGAAGCTAATTAACGAGCATTGTGCCTCTTTTTATCTTTAATAACTTATTACAACTCCGGACTTCTTGTGTTACGACAAAAACTGGACGCACTTCGTGTACAAACTGGACAATCTCTTTTGAAGTATCAGGGTTTCTGACGAGAACTCATCTGTTACATGGGCACTTCATTTTTTTAAACTTATTACAACTCCAGACTTTTTTGCGTTCCGTACACACCATTCAAAGCGACGTCATCAATTTTCAAAACTTTCTGACATCATTTGCTATTTTTCAGTCATTTACCGATTTGTTTAGAGAGCTAGATGACTGTGAAATTGAAAGTCAGTACAAAATGAACTCTGGAAATGTCGAAACTTGGCATGGTATCATCATTTCACCCACATAGCATGTGCAAAAGAGTAGAGAGGGTTACGGCAAAAACTGGACGCACTTCGTGTACAAACTGGACAATCTCTTTCGGAGTATCAGGGTTTCGGACGAGAACTCATCTGTTACACTGGCACTTCATTTTTTTCAAACTTGTTACAACTCCAGACTTTTTTTGCATTCCGTACGCACCATTCAAAGCGACGTCATCAATTTTCAAAACTTTCTGACATCATTTGCTATTTTTCAGTCATTTACCGATTTGTTTAGAGAGCTAAATGACCGTGAAATTGAAAATCACTACAAAATGAACTCTGAAAATGTCGAAACTTGGCATGGTATCATCATTTCACCCACATAGCATGTGCAAAAGAGTAGAGAGGGTTACGGCAAAAACTGGACGCACTTCGTGTACAAACTGGACAATCTCTTTCGAAGTATCAGGGTTTCTGACGAGAACTCATCTGTTACACTGGCACTTCATTTTTTCAAACTTATTACAACTCCAGACTTTTTTTGCGTTCCGTACGCACCATTCAAAGCGACGTCATCAATTTTCAACACTTTCTGACATCATTTGCTATTTTTCAGTCATTTACCGATTTGTTTAGAGAGCTAAATGACCGTGAAATTGAAAATCACTACAAAATGAACTCTGAAAATGTCAAAACTTGGCATGGTATCATCATTTCACCCACATAGCATGTGCAAAAGAGTAGAGAGGGTTACGGCAAAAACTGGACGCACTTCGTGTACAAACTGGACAATCTCTTTCGAAGTATCAGGGTTTCTGACGAGAACTCATCTGTTACACTGGCACTTCATTTTTTTAAACTTATTACAACTCCAGACTTTTTTGCGTTCCGTACGCACCATTCAAAGCGACGTCATCAATTTTCAACACTTTCTGACATCATTTGCTATTTTTCAGTCATTTACCGATTTGTTTAGAGAGCTAAATGACCGTGAAATTGAAAATCACTACAAAATGAACTCTGAAAATGTCGAAACTTGGCATGGTATCATCATTTCACCCACATAGCATGTGCAAAAGAGTAGAGAGGGTTACGGCAAAAACTGGACGCACTTCGTGTACAAACTGGACAATCTCTTTCGGAGTATCAGGGTTTCGGACGAGAACTCATCTGTTACACTGGCACTTCATTTTTTTAAACTTATTACAACTCCAGACTTTTTTGCGTTCCGTACGCACCATTCAAAGCGACGTCATCAATTTTCAACACTTTCTGACATCATTTTGCTATTTTTCAGTCATTTACCGATTTGTTTAGAGAGCTAAATGACCGTGAAATTGAAAATCACTACAAAATGAACTCTGAAAATGTCGAAACTTGGCATGGTATCATCATTTCACCCACATAGCATGTGCAAAAGAGTAGAGAGGGTTACGGCAAAAACTGGACGCACTTCGTGTACAAACTGGACAATCTCTTTCGGAGTATCAGGGTTTCTGACGAGAACTCATCTGTTACATGGGCACTTCATTTTTTTAAACTTATTACAACTCCAGACTTTTTTGCGTTCCGTACGCACCATTCAAAGCGACGTCATCAATTTTCAAAACTTTCTGACATCATTTGCTATTTTTCAGTCATTTACCGATTTGTTTAGAGAGCTAAATGAGCGTGAAATTGAAAATCACTACAAAATGAACTCTGAAAATGTCGAAACTTGGCATGGTATCATCATTTCACCCACATAGCATGTGCAAAAGAGTAGAGAGGGTTACGGCAAAAACTGGACGCACTTCGTGTACAAACTGGACAATCTCTTTCGGAGTATCAGGGTTTCGGACGAGAACTCATCTGTTACACTGGCACTTCATTTTTTTAAACTTATTACAACTCCAGACTTTTTTTGCGTTCCGTACGCACCATTCAAAGCGACGTCATCAATTTTCAACACTTTCTGACATCATTTGCTATTTTTCAGTCATTTACCGATTTGTTTAGAGAGCTAAATGACCGTGAAATTGAAAATCACTACAAAATGAACTCTGAAAATGTCGAAACTTGGCATGGTATCATCATTTCACCCACATAGCATGTGCAAAAGAGTAGAGAGGGTTACGGCAAAAACTGGACGCACTTCGTGTACAAACTGGACAATCTCTTTCGGAGTATCAGGGTTTCGGACGAGAACTCATCTGTTACACTGGCACTTCATTTTTTTAAACTTATTACAACTCCAGACTTTTTTGCGTTCCGTACGCACCATTCAAAGCGACGTCATCAATTTTCAACACTTTCTGACATCATTTGCTATTTTTCAGTCATTTACCGATTTGTTTAGAGAGCTAAATGACCGTGAAATTGAAAATCACTACAAAATGAACTCTGAAAATGTCGAAACTTGGCATGGTATCATCATTTCACCCACATAGCATGTGCAAAAGAGTAGAGAGGGTTACGGCAAAAACTGGACGCACTTCGTGTACAAACTGGACAATCTCTTTCGGAGTATCAGGGTTTCGGACGAGAACTCATCTGTTACACTGGGCACTTCATTTTTTTAAACTTATTACAACTCCAGACTTTTTTGCGTTCCGTACGCACCATTCAAAGCGACGTCATCAATTTTCAAAACTTTCTGACATCATTTGCTATTTTTCAGTCATTTACCGATTTGTTTAGAGAGCTAAATGACCGTGAAATTGAAAATCACTACAAAATGAACTCTGAAAATGTCGAAACTTGGCATGGTATCATCATTTCACCCACATAGCATGTGCAAAAGAGTAGAGAGGGTTACGGCAAAAACTGGACGCACTTCGTGTACAAACTGGACAATCTCTTTCGGAGTATCAGGGTTTCGGACGAGAACTCATCTGTTACACTGGCACTTCATTTTTTTAAACTTATTACAACTCCAGACTTTTTTGCGTTCCGTACGCACCATTCAAAGCGACGTCATCAATTTTCAAAACTTTCTGACATCATTTGCTATTTTTCAGTCATTTACCGATTTGTTTAGAGAGCTAAATGACCGTGAAATTGAAAATCACTACAAAATGAACTCTGAAAATGTCGAAACTTGGCATGGTATCATCATTTCACCCACATAGCATGTGCAAAAGAGTAGAGAGGGTTACGGCAAAAACTGGACGCACTTCGTGTACAAACTGGACAATCTCTTTCGAAGTATCAGGGTTTCGGACGAGAACTCATCTGTTACACTGGCACTTCATTTTTTTAAACTTATTACAACTCCAGACTTTTTTTGCGTTCCGTACGCACCATTCAAAGCGACGTCATCAATTTTCAACACTTTCTGACATCATTTGCTATTTTTCAGTCATTTACCGATTTGTTTAGAGAGCTAAATGACCGTGAAATTGAAAATCACTACAAAATGAACTCTGAAAATGTCGAAACTTGGCATGGTATCATCATTTCACCCACATAGCATGTGCAAAAGAGTAGAGAGGGTTACGGCAAAAACTGGACGCACTTCGTGTACAAACTGGACAATCTCTTTCGAAGTATCAGGGTTTCTGACGAGAACTCATCTGTTACACTGGCACTTCATTTTTTAAACTTATTACAACTCCAGACTTTTTTGCGTTCCGTACGCACCATTCAAAGCGACGTCATCAATTTTCAACACTTTCTGACATCATTTGCTATTTTTCAGTCATTTACCGATTTGTTTAGAGCTAAATGACCGTGAAATTGAAAATCACTACAAAATGAACTCTGAAAATGTCGAAACTTGGCATGGTATCATCATTTCACCCACATAGCATGTGCAAAAGAGTAGAGAGGGTTACGGCAAAAACTGGACGCACTTCGTGTACAAACTGGACAATCTCTTTCGGAGTATCAGGGTTTCGGACGAGAACTCATCTGTTACACTGGCACTTCATTTTTATAAACTTATTACAACTCCAGACTTTTTTGCGTTCCGTACGCACCATTCAAAGCGACGTCATCAATTTTCAACACTTTCTGACATCATTTGCTATTTTTCAGTCATTTACCGATTTGTTTAGAGAGCTAAATGACCGTGAAATTGAAAATCACTACAAAATGAACTCTGAAAATGTCGAAACTTGGCATGGTATCATCATTTCACCCACATAGCATGTGCAAAAGAGTAGAGAGGGTTACGGCAAAAACTGGACGCACTTCGTGTACAAACTGGACAATCTCTTTCGGAGTATCAGGGTTTCGGACGAGAACTCATCTGTTACACTGGCACTTCATTTTTTTAAACTTATTACAACTCCAGACTTTTTTTGCGTTCCGTACGCACCATTCAAAGCGACGTCATCAATTTTCAACACTTTCTGACATCATTTGCTATTTTTCAGTCATTTACCGATTTGTTTAGAGAGCTAAATGACCGTGAAATTGAAAATCACTACAAAATGAACTCTGAAAATGTCGAAACTTGGCATGGTATCATCATTTCACCCACATAGCATGTGCAAAAGAGTAGAGAGGGTTACGGCAAAAACTGGACGCACTTCGTGTACAAACTGGACAATCTCTTTCGAAGTATCAGGGTTTCTGACGAGAACTCATCTGTTACATGGGCACTTCATTTTTTTAAACTTATTACAACTCCAGACTTTTTTGCGTTCCGTACGCACCATTCAAAGCGACGTCATCAATTTTCAAAACTTTCTGACATCATTTGCTATTTTTTAGTCATTTACCGATTTGTTTAGAGAGCTAAATGACCGTGAAATTGAAAATCACTACAAAATGAACTCTGAAAATGTCGAAACTTGGCATGGTATCATCATTTCACCCACATAGCATGTGCAAAAGAGTAGAGAGGGTTACGGCAAAAACTGGACGCACTTCGTGTACAAACTGGACAATCTCTTTCGGAGTATCAGGGTTTCGGACGAGAACTCATCTGTTACACTGGCACTTCATTTTTTTAAACTTATTACAACTCCAGACTTTTTTGCGTTCCGTACGCACCATTCAAAGCGACGTCATCAATTTTCAACACTTTCTGACATCATTTGCTATTTTTCAGTCATTTACCGATTTGTTTAGAGAGCTAAATGACCGTGAAATTGAAAATCACTACAAAATGAACTCTGAAAATGTCGAAACTTGGCATGGTATCATCATTTCACCCACATAGCATGTGCAAAAGAGTAGAGAGGGTTACGGCAAAAACTGGACGCACTTCGTGTACAAACTGGACAATCTCTTTCGGAGTATCAGGGTTTCGGACGAGAACTCATCTGTTACACTGGCACTTCATTTTTTTAAACTTATTACAACTCCAGACTTTTTTTGCGTTCCGTACGCACCATTCAAAGCGACGTCATCAATTTTCAACACTTTCTGACATCATTTGCTATTTTTCAGTCATTTACCGATTTGTTTAGAGAGCTAAATGACCGTGAAATTGAAAATCACTACAAAATGAACTCTGAAAATGTCGAAACTTGGCATGGTATCATCATTTCACCCACATAGCATGTGCAAAAGAGTAGAGAGGGTTACGGCAAAAACTGGACGCACTTCGTGTACAAACTGGACAATCTCTTTCGAAGTATCAGGGTTTCTGACGAGAACTCATCTGTTACATGGGCACTTCATTTTTTTAAACTTATTACAACTCCAGACTTTTTTTGCGTTCCGTACACACCATTCAAAGCGACGTCATCAATTTTCAAAACTTTCTGACATCATTTGCTATTTTTCAGTCATTTACCGATTTGTTTAGAGAGCTAAATGACCGTGAAATTGAAAATCACTACAAAATGAACTCTGAAAATGTCGAAACTTGGCATGGTATCATCATTTCACCCACATAGCATGTGCAAAAGAGTAGAGAGGGTTACGGCAAAAACTGGACGCACTTCGTGTACAAACTGGACAATCTCTTTCGGAGTATCAGGGTTTCGGACGAGAACTCATCTGTTACACTGGCACTTCATTTTTTTAAACTTATTACAACTCCAGACTTTTTTGCGTTCCGTACGCACCATTCAAAGCGACGTCATCAATTTTCAACACTTTCTGACATCATTTGCTATTTTTCAGTCATTTACCGATTTGTTTAGAGAGCTAAATGACCGTGAAATTGAAAATCACTACAAAATGAACTCTGAAAATGTCGAAACTTGGCATGGTATCATCATTTCACCCACATAGCATGTGCAAAAGAGTAGAGAGGGTTACGGCAAAAACTGGACGCACTTCGTGTACAAACTGGACAATCTCTTTCGGAGTATCAGGGTTTCGGACGAGAACTCATCTGTTACACTGGCACTTCATTTTTTTAAACTTATTACAACTCCAGACTTTTTTTGCGTTCCGTACGCACCATTCAAAGCGACGTCATCAATTTTCAACACTTTCTGACATCATTTGCTATTTTTCAGTCATTTACCGATTTGTTTAGAGAGCTAAATGACCGTGAAATTGAAAATCACTACAAAATGAACTCTGAAAATGTCGAAACTTGGCATGGTATCATCATTTCACCCACATAGCATGTGCAAAAGAGTAGAGAGGGTTACGGCAAAAACTGGACGCACTTCGTGTACAAACTGGACAATCTCTTTCGAAGTATCAGGGTTTCTGACGAGAACTCATCTGTTACACTGGCACTTCATTTTTTTAAACTTATTACAACTCCAACGTTTTTTTGCGTTCCGTACGCACCATTCAAAGCGACGTCATCAATTTTCAAAACTTTCTGACATCATTTGCTATTTTTCAGTCATTTACCGATTTGTTTAGAGAGCTAAATGACCGTGAAATTGAAAATCACTACAAAATGAACTCTGAAAATGTCGAAACTTGGCATGGTATCATCATTTCACCCACATAGCATGTGCAAAAGAGTAGAGAGGGTTACGGCAAAAACTGGACGCACTTCGTGTACAAACTGGACAATCTCTTTCGGAGTATCAGGGTTTCGGACGAGAACTCATCTGTTACACTGGCACTTCATTTTTTTAAACTTATTACAACTCCAGACTTTTTTGCGTTCCGTACGCACCATTCAAAGCGACGTCATCAATTTTCAACACTTTCTGACATCATTTGCTATTTTTCAGTCATTTACCGATTTGTTTAGAGAGCTAAATGACCGTGAAATTGAAAATCACTACAAAATGAACTCTGAAAATGTCGAAACTTGGCATGGTATCATCATTTCACCCACATAGCATGTGCAAAAGAGTAGAGAGGGTTACGGCAAAAACTGGACGCACTTCGTGTACAAACTGGACAATCTCTTTCGGAGTATCAGGGTTTCGGACGAGAACTCATCTGTTACACTGGCACTTCATTTTTTTAAACTTATTACAACTCCAGACTTTTTTGCGTTCCGTACGCACCATTCAAAGCGACGTCATCAATTTTCAACACTTTCTGACATCATTTGCTATTTTTCAGTCATTTACCGATTTGTTTAGAGAGCTAAATGACCGTGAAATTGAAAATCACTACAAAATGAACTCTGAAAATGTCGAAACTTGGCATGGTATCATCATTTCACCCACATAGCATGTGCAAAAGAGTAGAGAGGGTTACGGCAAAAACTGGACGCACTTCGTGTACAAACTGGACAATCTCTTTCGAAGTATCAGGGTTTCTGACGAGAACTCATCTGTTACACTGGCACTTCATTTTTTTAAACTTATTACAACTCCAGACTTTTTTGCGTTCCGTACGCACCATTCAAAGCGACGTCATCAATTTTCAAAACTTTCTGACATCATTTGCTATTTTTCAGTCATTTACCGATTTGTTTAGAGAGCTAAATGACCGTGAAATTGAAAATCACTACAAAATGAACTCTGAAAATGTCGAAACTTGGCATGGTATCATCATTTCACCCACATAGCATGTGCAAAAGAGTAGAGAGGGTTACGGCAAAAATAGGACGAACTTCGTGTACAAACTGGACAATCTCTTTCGGAGTATCAGGGTTTCGGACGAGAACTCATCTGTTACACTGGCACTTCATTTTTTTAAACTTATTACAACTCCAGACTTTTTTTGCGTTCCGTACGCACCATTCAAAGCGACGTCATCAATTTTCAACACTTTCTGACATCATTTGCTATTTTTCAGTCATTTACCGATTTGTTTAGAGAGCTAAATGACCGTGAAATTGAAAATCACTACAAAATGAACTCTGAAAATGTCGAAACTTGGCATGGTATCATCATTTCACCCACATAGCATGTGCAAAAGAGTAGAGAGGGTTACGGCAAAAACTGGACGCACTTCGTGTACAAACTGGACAATCTCTTTCGAAGTATCAGGGTTTCTGACGAGAACTCATCTGTTACATGGGCACTTCATTTTTTAAACTTATTACAACTCCAGACTTTTTTGCGTTCCGTACGCACCATTCAAAGCGACGTCATCAATTTTCAAAACTTTCTGACATCATTTGCTATTTTTTAGTCATTTACCGATTTGTTTAGAGAGCTAAATGACCGTGAAATTGAAAATCACTACAAAATGAACTCTGAAAATGTCGAAACTTGGCATGGTATCATCATTTCACCCACATAGCATGTGCAAAAGAGTAGAGAGGGTTACGGCAAAAACTGGACGCACTTCGTGTACAAACTGGACAATCTCTTTCGGAGTATCAGGGTTTCGGACGAGAACTCATCTGTTACACTGGCACTTCATTTTTTTAAACTTATTACAACTCCAGACTTTTTTTGCGTTCCGTACGCACCATTCAAAGCGACGTCATCAATTTTCAACACTTTCTGACATCATTTGCTATTTTTCAGTCATTTACCGATTTGTTTAGAGAGCTAAATGACCGTGAAATTGAAAATCACTACAAAATGAACTCTGAAAATGTCGAAACTTGGCATGGTATCATCATTTCACCCACATAGCATGTGCAAAAGAGTAGAGAGGGTTACGGCAAAAACTGGACGCACTTCGTGTACAAACTGGACAATCTCTTTCGGAGTATCAGGGTTTCGGACGAGAACTCATCTGTTACACTGGCACTTCATTTTTTTAAACTTATTACAACTCCAGACTTTTTTTGCGTTCCGTACGCACCATTCAAAGCGACGTCATCAATTTTCAACATTTTCTGACATCATTTGCTATTTTTCAGTCATTTACCGATTTGTTTAGAGAGCTAAATGACCGTGAAATTGAAAATCACTACGAAATGAACTCTGAAAATGTCGAAACTTGGCATGGTATCATCATTTCATCCACATAGCATGTGCAAAAGAGTAGAGAGGGTTACGGCAAAAACTGGGCGCACTTCGTGTACAAACTGGACAATCTCTTTCGAAGTATCTGGGTTTCTGACGAGAACTCATCTGTTACATGGGCACTTCATTTTCTTAAACTTATTACAACTCCAGACTTTTTTGCGTTCCGTACACGCCATTCAAACCGACGTCATCAATTTTCAAAACTTTCTGACATCATTTGCTATTTTTTAGTCATTTACCGATTTGTTTAGAGAGCTAAATGACCGTGAAATTGAAAATCACTACAAAATGAACTCTGAAAATGTCGAAACTTGGCATGGTATCATCATTTCACCCACATAGCATGTGCAAAAGAGTAGAGAGGGTTACGGCAAAAACTGGACGCACTTCGTGTACAAACTGGACAATCTCTTTCGGAGTATCAGGGTTTCGGACGAGAACTCATCTGTTACACTGGCACTTCATTTTTTTAAACTTATTACAACTCCCGACTTTTTTGCGTTCCGTACGCACCATTCAAAGCAACGTCATCAATTTTCAACACTTTCTGACATCATTTGCTATTTTTCAGTCATTTACCGATTTGTTTAGAGAGCTAAATGACCGTGAAATTGAAAATCACTACAAAATGAACTCTGAAAATGTCGAAACTTGGCATGGTATCATCATTTCACCCACATAGCATGTGCAAAAGAGTAGAGAGGGTTACGGCAAAAACTGGATGCACTTCGTGTACAAACTCGACAATCTCTTTCGGAGTATCAGGGTTTCGGACGAGAACTCATCTGTTACACTGGCACTTCATTTTTTTAAACTTATTAAAACTCCATACTTTTTTGCGTTCGGTACGACCATTCAAAGCGACGTCATCAATTTTCAACACTTTCTGACATCATTTGCTATTTTTCAGTCATTTACCGATTTGTTTAGAGAGCTAAATGGCCGTGAAATTGAAAATCACTACGAAATGAACTCTGAAAATGTCGAAACTTGCCATGGTATCATCATTTCATCCAGATAGCATGTGCAAAAGAGTAGAGAGGGTTACGGTAAAAACTGGGCGCACTTCGTGTACAAACTGGACAATCTTTTTCGAAGTATCTAGGTTTCTGACGAGAACTCATCTGTTACATGGGCACTTCATTTTCTTAAACTTATTACAACTCCAGACTTTTTTGCGTTCCGTACACGCCATTCAAACCGACGTCATCAATTTTCAAAACTTTCTGACATCATTTGCTATTTTTTAGTCATTTACCGATTTGTTTAGAGAGCTAAATGACCGTGAAATTGAGAATCACTACAAAATAAACTCTGAAAATGTCGAAACTTGCATGGTATCATCATTTCACCCACATAGCATGTGCAAAAGAGTAGAGAGGGTTACGGCAAAAACTGGACGCACTTCGTGTACAAACTGGACAATCTCTTTCGGAGTATCAGGGTTTCGGACGAGAACTCATCTGTTACACTGGCACTTCATTTTTTTAAACTTATTACAACTCCAGACTTTTTTGCGTTCCGTACGCACCATTCAAAGCGACGTCATCAATTTTCAACACTTTCTGACATCATTTGCTATTTTTCAGTCATTTACCGATTTGTTTAGAGAGCTAAATGACCGTGAAATTGAAAATCACTACAAAATGAACTCTGAAAATGTCGAAACTTGGCATGGTATCATCATTTCACCCACATAGCATGTGCAAAAGAGTAGAGAGGGTTACGGCAAAAACTGGATGCACTTCGTGTACAAACTGGACAATCTCTTTCGGAGTATCAGGGTTTCGGACGAGAACTCATCTGTTACACTGGCACTTCATTTTTTTAAACTTATTACAACTCCAGACTTTTTTGCGTTCCGTACGCACCATTCAAAGCGACGTCATCAATTTTCAACACTTTCTGACATCATTTGCTATTTTTCAGTCATTTACCGATTTGTTTAGAGAGCTAAATGACCGTGAAATTGAAAATCACTACGAAATGGAACTCTGAAAATGTCGAAACTTGCCATGGTATCATCATTTCACCCACATAGCATGTGCAAAAGAGTAGAGAGGGTTACGGTAAAAACTGGACGCACTTCGTGTACAAACTGGACAATCTCTTTCGAAGTATCAGGGTTTCTGACGAGAACTCATCTGTTACATGGGCACTTCATTTTTTTAAACTTATTACAACTCCAGACTTTTTTGCGTTCCGTACACGCCATTCAAAGCGACGTCATCAATTTTCAAAACTTTCTGACATCATTTGCTATTTTTTAGTCATTTACCGATTTGTTTAGAGAGCTAAATGACCGTGAAATTGAAAATCACTACAAAATGAACTCTGAAAATGTCGAAACTTGGCATGGTATCATCATTTCACCCACATAGCATGTGCAAAAGAGTAGAGAGGGTTACGGCAAAAACTGGACGCACTTCGTGTACAAACTGGACAATCTCTTTCGGAGTATCAGGGTTTCGGACGAGAACTCATCTGTTACACTGGCACTTCATTTTCTTTAAACTTATTACAACTCCAGACTTTTTTGCGTTCCGTACGCACCATTCAAAGCGACGTCATCAATTTTCAACACTTTCTGACATCATTTGCTATTTTTCAGTCATTTACCGATTTGTTTAGAGAGCTAAATGACCGTGAAATTGAAAATCACTACAAAATGAACTCTGAAAATGTCGAAACTTGGCATGGTATCATCATTTCACCCACATAGCATGTGCAAAACAGTAGAGAGGGTTACGGCAAAAACTGGATGCACTTCGTGTACAAACTGGACAATCTCTTTCGGAGTATCAGGGTTTCGGACGAGAACTCATCTGTTACACTGGCACTTCATTTTTTTAAACTTATTAAAACTCCATACTTTTTTTGCGTTCCGTACGCACCATTCAAAGCGACGTCATCAATTTTCAACACTTTCTGACATCATTTGCTATTTTTCAGTCATTTACCGATTTGTTTAGAGAGCTAAATGACCGTGAAATTGAAAATCACTACGAAATGAACTCTGAAAATGTCGAAACTTGGCATGGTATCATCATTTCACCCACATAGCATGTGCAAAAGAGTAGAGAGGGTTACGGTAAAAACTGGACGCACTTCGTGTACAAACTGGACAATCTCTTTCGAAGTATCAGGGTTTCTGACGAGAACTCATCTGTTACATGGGCACTTCATTTTTTAAACTTATTACAACTCCAGACTTTTTTGCGTTCCGTACACACCATTGAAAGCGACGTCATCAATTTTCAAAACTTTCTGACATCATTTGCTATTTTTTAGTCATTTACCGATTTGTTTAGAGAGCTAAATGACCGTGAAATTGAAAATCACTACAAAATAAACTCTGAAAATGTCGAAACTTAGCATGGTATCATCATTTCACCCACATAGCATGTGCAAAAGAGTAGAGAGGGTTACGGCAAAAACTGGACGCACTTCGTGTACAAACTGGACAATCTCTTTCGGAGTATCAGGGTTTCGGACGAGAACTCATCTGTTACACTGGCACTTCATTTTTTTAAACTTATTACAACTCAAGACTTTTTTGCGTTCCGTACGCACCATTCAAAGCGACGTCATCAATTTTCAACACTTTCTGACAGCATTGCTATTTTTCAGTCATTTACCGATTTGTTTAGAGAGCTAAATGACCGTGAAATTGAAAATCACTACAAAATGAACTCTGAAAATGTCGAAACTTGGCATGGTATCATCATTTCGCCCACATAGAATGTGCAAAACAGTAGAGAGGGTTACGGCAAAAACTGGATGCACTTCGTGTACAAACTGGACAATCTTTTTCGGAGTATCAGGGTTTCGGACGAGAACTCATCTGTTACACTGGCACTTCATTTTTTTAAACTTATTAAAGCTCCATACTTTTTTGCGTTCCGTACGCACCATTCAAATCGACATCATCAATTTTCAACACTTTCTGACATCATTTGCTATTTTTCAGTCATTTACCGATTTGTTTAGAGAGCTAAATGACCGTGAAATTGAAAATCACTACGAAATGAACTCTGAAAATGTCGAAACTTGGCATGGTATCATCATTTCACCCAGATAGCATGTGCAAAAGAGTAGAGAGGGTTACGGTAAAAACTGGACGCACTTCTGTACAAACTGGACAATCTCTTTCGAAGTATCATGGTTTGTGACGAGAACTCATCTGTTACATGGGCACTTCATTTTTTTAAACTTATTACAACTCAAGACTTTTTTGCGTTCCGTACACACCATTGAAAGCGACGTCATCAATTTTCAAAACTTTCTGACATCATTTGCTATTTTTTAGTCATTACCGATTTGTTTAGAGAGCTAAATGACCGTGAAATTAAGAATCACTACAAAATAAACTCTGAAAATGTCGAAACTTAGCATGGTATCATCATTTCACCCACATAGCATGTGCAAAAGAGTAGAGAGGGTGACGGCAAAAACTGGACGCACTTCGTGTACAAACTGGACAATCTCTTTCGGAGTATCAGGGTTTCGGACGAGAACTCATCTGTCACACTGGCACTTCATTTTTTTAAACTTATTACAACTCAAGACTTTTTTGCGTTCCGTGCGCACCATTCAAAGCGACGTCATCAATTTTCAACACTTTCTGACAGCATTGCTATTTTTCAGTCATTTACCGATTTGTTTAGAGAGCTAAATGACCGTGAAATTGAAAATCACTACAAAATGAACTCAGAAAATGTCGAAACTTGGCATGGTATCATCATTTCGCCCACATAGAATGTGCAAAACAGTAGAGAGGGTTACGGCAAAAACTGGATGCACTTCGTGTACAAACTGGACAATCTTTTTCGGAGTATCAGGGTTTCGGACGAGAACTCATCTGTTACACTGGCACTTCATTTTTTTAAACTTATTAAAGCTCCATACTTTTTTGCGTTCCGTACGCACCATTCAAATCGACATCATCAATTTTCAACACTTTCTGACATCATTTGCTATTTTTCAGTCATTTACCGATTTGTTTAGAGAGCTAAATGACCGTGAAATTGAAAATCACTACGAAATGAACTCTGAAAATGTCGAAACTTGGCATGGTATCATCATTTCACCCAGATAGCATGTGCAAAAGAGTAGAGAGGGTTACGGTAAAAACTGGACGCACTTTGTGTACAAACTGGACAATCTCTTTCAAAGTATCAGGGTTTCTGACGAGAACTCATCTGTTACATGGGCACTTCATTTTTTGAAACTTATTACAACTCCAGACTTTTTGCGTTCCGTACACGCCATTCAAAGTGACGTCATCAATTTTCAAAACTTTCTGACATCATTTGCTATTTTTTAGTCATTTACCGATTTGTTTAGAGAGCTAAATGACCGTGAAATTGAGAATCAATACAAAATAAACTCTGAAAATGTCGAAACTTGGCATGGTTGCATCATTTCACCCACATAGCATGTGTAAAAGAGTAGAGAGGGTTACGGCAAAAACTGGACGCACTTCGTGTACAAACTGGACAATCTCTTTCGGAGTATCAGGGTTTCGGACGAGAACTCATCTGTTACACTGGCACTTCATTTTTTTAAACTTATTACAACTCAAGACTTTTTTGCGTTCTGTGCGCACCATTCAAAGCGACGTCATCAATTTTCAACACTTTCTGACAGCATTTGCTATTTTTCAGTCATTTACCGATTTGTTTAGAGAGCTAAATGACCGTGAAATTGAAAATCACTACAAAATGAACTCAGAAAATGTCGAAACTTGGCATGGTATCATCATTTCGCCCACATAGAATGTGCAAAACAGTAGAGAGGGTTACGGCAAAAACTGGATGCACTTCGTGTACAAACTGGACAATCTTTTCGGAGTATCAGGGTTTCGGACGAGAACTCATCTGTTACACTGGCACTTCATTTTTTTAAACTTATTAAAACTCCATACTTTTTTTGCGTTCCGTACGCACCATTCAAAGCGACGTCATCAATTTTCAACACTTTCTGACATCATTTGCTATTTTTCAGTCATTTACCGATTTGTTTAGAGAGCTAAATGACCGTGAAATTGAAAATCACTACGAAATGAACTCTGAAAATGTCAAAACTTGGCATGGTATCATCATTTCACCCAGATAGCATGTGCAAAAGAGTAGAGAGGGTTACGGTAAAAACTGGACGCACTTCGTGTACAAACTGGACAATCTCTTTCGAAGTATCAGGGTTTCTGACGAGAACTCATCTGTTACATGGGCACTTCATTTTTTAAACTTACTACAACTCCATACTTTTTTGCGTTCCGTACACACCATTGAAAGCGACGTCATCAATTTTCAAAACTTTCTGACATCATTTGCTATTTTTTAGTCATTACCGATTTGTTTAGAGAGCTAAATGACCGTGAAATTAAGAATCACTACAAAATAAACTCTGAAAATATCGAAACTTAGCATGGTATCACCATTTCACCCACATAGCATGTGCAAAAGAGTAGAGAGGGTTACGGCAAAAACTGGACGCACTTCGTGTACAAACTGGACAATCTCTTTCGGAGTATCAGGGTTTCGGACGAGAACTCATCTGTCACACTGGCACTTCATTTTTTTAAACTTATTACAACTCAAGACATTTTTGCGTTCCGTGCGCACCATTCAAAGCGACGTTATCAATTTTCAACACTTTCTGACAGCATTGCTATTTTTCAGTCATTTACCGATTTGTTTAGAGAGCTAAATGACCGTGAAATTGAAAATCACTACAAAATGAACTCAGAAAATGTCGAAACTTGGCATGGTATCATCATTTCGCCCACATAGAATGTGCAAAAGAGTAGAGAGGGTTACGGCAAAAACTGGATGCACTTCGTGTACAAACTGGACAATCTTTTTCGGAGTATCAGGGTTTCGGACGAGAACTCATCTGTTACACTGGCACTTCATTTTTTTAAACTTATTAAAGCTCCATACTTTTTTGCGTTCCGTACGCACCATTCAAATCGACATCATCAATTTTCAACACTTTCTGACATCATTTGCTATTTTTCAGTCATTTACCGATTTGTTTAGAGAGCTAAATGACCGTGAAATTGAAAATCACTACGAAATGAACTCTGAAAATGTCGAAACTTGGCATGGTATCATCATTTCACCCAGATAGCATGTGCAAAAGAGTAGAGAGGGTTACGGTAAAAACTGGACGCACTTTCTGTACAAACTGGACAATCTCTTTCGAAGTATCATGGTTTGTGACGAGAACTCATCTGTTACATGGGCACTTCATTTTTTTAAACTTATTACAACTCAAGACTTTTTTGCGTTCCGTACACACCATTGAAAGCGACGTCATCAATTTTCAAAACTTTCTGACATCATTTGCTATTTTTTAGTCATTACCGATTTGTTTAGAGAGCTAAATGACCGTGAAATTAAGAATCACTACAAAATAAACTCTGAAAATGTCGAAACTTAGCATGGTATCATCATTTCACCCACATAGCATGTGCAAAAGAGTAGAGAGGGTTACGGCAAAAACTGGACGCACTTCGTGTACAAACTGGACAATCTCTTTCGGAGTATCAGGGTTTCGGACGAGAACTCATCTGTTACACTGGCACTTCATTTTTTTAAACTTATTACAACTCAAGACTTTTTTGCGTTCCGTGCGCACCATTCAAAGCGACGTTATCAATTTTCAACACTTTCTGACAGCATTGCTATTTTTCAGTCATTTACCGATTTGTTTAGAGAGCTAAATGACCGTGAAATTGAAAATCACTACAAAATGAACTCAGAAAATGTCGAAACTTGGCATGGTATCATCATTTCGCCCACATAGAATGTGCAAAACAGTAGAGAGGGTTACGGCAAAAACTGGATGCACTTCGTGTACAAACTGGACAATCTTTTTCGGAGTATCAGGGTTTCGGACGAGAACTCATCTGTTACACTGGCACTTCATTTTTTTAAACTTATTAAAGCTCCATACTTTTTTGCGTTCCGTACGCACCATTCAAATCGACATCATCAATTTTCAACACTTTCTGACATCATTTGCTATTTTTCAGTCATTTACCGATTTGTTTAGAGAGCTAAATGACCGTGAAATTGAAAATCACTACGAAATGAACTCTGAAAATGTCGAAACTTGGCATGGTATCATCATTTCACCCAGATAGCATGTGCAAAAGAGTAGAGAGGGTTACGGTAAAAACTGGACGCACTTTGTGTACAAACTGGACAATCTCTTTCAAAGTATCAGGGTTTCTGACGAGAACTCATCTGTTACATGGGCACTTCATTTTTTGAAACTTATTACAACTCCAGACTTTTTGCGTTCCGTACACGCCATTCAAAGTGACGTCATCAATTTTCAAAACTTTCTGACATCATTTGCTATTTTTTAGTCATTTACCGATTTGTTTAGAGAGCTAAATGACCGTGAAATTGAGAATCAATACAAAATAAACTCTGAAAATGTCGAAACTTGGCATGGTTGCATCATTTCACCCACATAGCATGTGTAAAAGAGTAGAGAGGGTTACGGCAAAAACTGGACGCACTTCGTGTACAAACTGGACAATATCTTTCGGAGTATCAGGGTTTCGGACGAGAACTCATCTGTTACACTGGCACTTCATTTTTTTAAACTTATTACAACTCAAGACTTTTTTGCGTTCTGTGCGCACCATTCAAAGCGACGTCATCAATTTTCAACACTTTCTCACAGCATTCGCTAGTTTTCAGTCATTTACCGATTTGTTTAGAGAGCTAAATGACCGTGAAATTGAAAATCACTACAAAATGAACTCAGAAAATGTCGAAACTTGGCATGGTATCATCATTTCGCCCACATAGCATGTGCAAAACAGTAGAGAGGGTTACGGCAAAAATTGGATGCACTTCGTGTATAAACTGGACAATCTCTTTCGGAGTATCAGGGTTTCGGACGAGAACTCATTTGTTACACTGGCACTTCATTTTTTTTAAACTTATTACAACTCCAGACTTTTTTGCGTTTCGTACGCACCATTCAAAGCGACGTCATCAATTTTCAAAACTTTCTGACAACATTTGCTATTTTTCAGTCATTTACCGATTTGGGGAAAAGAAAAAAACTATATAAAAAACTAATCAGAAATAAATAGAAGAAAAGAAAAAAACCAGAAAAGAAAAAAAACTATATAAAAAACTACTCGGAAATAAATAGAAGAAAATAAATGAAGAAGAAAAGAAAAAACTATATAAAAAATTTTCAACACTTTCTGACAGCATTTGCTATTTTTCAGTCATTTACCGATTTGGGGAAAAGAAAAAGCTCATCAGAAATAAATAGAAGAAAATAAAAAAAGCAGAAAAGAAAAAACTATATAAAAAACTACTCAGAAATAAATAGAAAAAAATAAATAAAGAAGAAAAGAAAAAAACTATATAAAAAATTATTGGGGCGCTGCCCAGTGGGCCTGCTAGACCACGGGCATGGAAATTCAGGCCCACAAGGGCCAGCAAGCTCACAGGGCAGCGTGCCATAGTTAGGCCCAGAATCCTGCTTTACAAGGGAGTTCAAAGTAGCAGCCGCGGCTGGGTTTATAAACCAGTGCGGCTGGCCTTCGCCCGGCGAGGTGGGACTAAATTTTCTACACCGCGGGTGGCAGCGCACCCCCTTTAGTACCGGTTGGTAGCCCAACCTGGTACTAAAGGTGCGTCTTTAGTACCGGTTGGAGCCACCAACCGGTACTAAAGGCCTGCTCTTCCCGCCCTTGGCCTGGCCAAAATAGGCCTTTAGTACCGGTTGGTGGATCAAACCGGTACTAATGGCCACCGCTATATAAGCACCACTTACGAATATTTTCAGTTCGTTTCAGTTTGTTCTTCGCCCCCGTCGCCGCCCCTGTCGCGCCCCAGCCCGTCTCTGTCGCCGTCGTCGTCACCGCCCCCGTTGCCGTCGTCGCCGCCCCAGCCGGCCCCCGTCGTCGCGCGACCCGCCGCGCCGCCGTCGCCCCCGGCCCGCCGCCCGTCTTCGCCGTCCCCGTCGCCCCCAGCCCGCCGCCCCGTACATGTCGCCGTCTCGCGCCGTCGCCCCCGGCCCGCTGCCCGTCGCGCCGTCCCTGCCGCCCGTACGCCGCCGCCCCGCTCGTACACACACACACACACACACACACACATACACACACAGACACACACACACACACACTTTTTTTTACTTATTTTCTGTTTTCTGTTGTTTAGATTAATGCATGTCAAATTTTCTGTTGAATTAATATAACTAGTTTATTTTTAATAAATGCTTAGTTGAACTAGTTGAATTAATAGAACTAGTTTATTTTTACTAAGAAAATTTAGGTATATGAGATTTGATGATCTAATTAAAATATTACTATATATAGCTACTTTATATATTTTAGTAAGAAAATTAATATAACTAGTTCATTTTTAGTAAATTCTTAGTTGAATTTGTTGAATTAATAGAACTAGTTTATTTTTAGTAAGAAAATTTAGGTATATGAGATTTGATGATCTAATTAAAATATTACTATATATAGCTTCTTTATATATATTTTTTAGTAAGAAAATTAATAGAACTAGTTTATTTTTAGTAAATTCTTAGTTGAATTAATAGAACTAGTTTATTTTTAGTAAGAAAATTTAGATATATGAGATTTGATGATCTAATTAAAATATTACTATATAGAACTAGCTACTTTATTTTAGTAAAAAAATTAATAGAACAAGTTTATTTTTATTAAATGCTTAGTTGAATTAGTTGAATTAATAGAACTAGTTGAACTAATAGAAGTAGTTGAATTAGTTGAATTAATAGAACTAGTAAGTGTTTAATGTTTCACCTATATGAACATAAGTGTGAATTCTGTGAAGACCAGCGCGGCCTGTGCGACAGAAATTTCCTTGTTGATGATAGGAGCTTCAGCATCAAGCTGGATGAGACCTTCGAAGTGGATACAGTAAGTCACAACGACAAGTCTTTTTTCGTAATTAAGCATGACTTATATATGCTTCATTTGCTTCAACTTATAATTTTAAATTTTCACTATTCTACTAGCGCATCCCCTGCCATGCAAGAATTTTTATCTTGGATAAGATAGGTTTCAGTGCTATGGAAACTATGGAGGTAAAGAGAGTTTACCTGAAGACCGAGCATGGTTATACTTTCAACGTCAAATTATACAATGCAGACACGTACACCTATTTTGAATGCAAAACTTGGCAAGCACTATGCAAGGCTTATGCATTTGAGCCTGATATGGTTATCACCTTTGATATTCGTCCGGAAGATGATATTGAAGGTAATAGAGACATCTGGGTCGATGTGCAAACGCCTCCAGTTCTACCATTATGTGAGTTTCTCAACCATATTTATGTCTTTGATATTGTTTATTCAAAAATAGTTGACAACTAATTTCTATTGACAACTTATTTCCATTCAAGCAAACATGTCCGGCGCTTGGTAGACAGGACCTACTACTGTCCCGGAGCTGAACTAAACTGCGAGGAGATAAGTCATTATGTTTCATGGCTTGAGGATCTTGATGCTGTTAAGAGAAATCATTTTCCTGAATTTGAAAATCTTAGTACTCAAAATGTGCGACCAATAGTGATCATATTGAACTACGGTCACATGTATTTAGGAAAGATGGTAAGATTTTTACTATTAGTCCTCAGTGCATCTTTTGCATACATTATTTTTCAAGCTAAACTTTCATTGCTAAGTATATTAATTACTATACGATGTTCTTCAACAGGGACTCCCGATGACAGTTGTGCCTCAGTGTATCGAGACTAAAGGTCGCATGTCAATTGTTAGCTTACAGCCAAGATATCCTACAGTGCACATGAGTGCATTCAGAATTTCTGAAAGCGATGAATGCTTAATAGTGAAAGATTGGAGCAAAATTGTTAACGATCGCAGAGAAGTACTAGGGGGCAGCAATCAGAAGCACAGCCCACGATTAGGAGACAAGTTCGTCTGCATGCTCCAATATGATGAATCAGGAGAGCTATAATGTTCTATGCTATTTTACCTGAGAGAGAGCAGCAGGAGTGATTTAGCTAGTTATCATGCTCTTAGTACTTGTTGTCCTCTCATGCGTGTCCGTGTTCTTCGTCCTGAACTTAATCTCAAAGAGTGATTTGCTTTTGTGTTGTTATGAACGCTTATAATATCATGACCATGTTGAACTCGATGATATCTTTGCTAGCTAGTATATACTGTTGTTGGTGATGATATGATGCAAGAGTTTTTATATTAATATGATGATGATGATGATGATGATGAGTTATTATATCATTTATGAAAGAAACCGCATATTAGTTTCAACTGGATGGATCCTAGCTAAGTGATCAAGTATATGTCATATCCATATTACTTAGATCACTAAGTGATCAAGTAATATGGATATGGCATATACTTGATCACTTAGCTAGGATCCACATGCATCCAGTCGAAACTAATCTGCGGTACTTTCACCTAATGATTTAACAACTCATTATCATGTAAAACAATCACTAAATTAAATTGAAAACACAAAACTAAAGGAAAAATAAAAATTAAAACCAAAACACACCCAAACATTTAGTACCGGTTGGTGTTACCAACTGGTACTGATGTCCTACACGCACCTGGGCTTGGCTCGTGCCACGTGGTGGCACGTTAGCGCCGGTTCGTGCCGAACTGGTACTAAAGGGGGGGCCTTTAGTCTCCACTCTTTAGTGCCGGTTGCAGAACCGGCACTAAAGGCCCTTATGAACCGGCGCTAAAGCCCGGTTCTGCACTAGTGTAGCCATGTTCCCAGTAAGCTCAGAAATTTCCTGGCATACACTTGACACCCGTTATCTCTCATATTTCCTTGATTTCCATAGTTGTGATGTATCCCTTGCATGTTGTTTAGCCGGTCTTTGCGTTTGGTTCAGTTAGAGGCTTATTTTAGTTGTCTGGTGATTCTCCTCTACCAAGCAGCAGGTCCAAGGGAGTTGTGGTTTAGTCATTGGCCGGCTATGGTCATTGGTATGATAGAAGTGTTACACAGTGCATCGATGATAAAGCTACTGTTCTCTCAAACTGGTAATATTGTTCTGTTTTCTTGGATGATGTGAAGTTAACTGATGGCCATGCCAGCATTAACTTGGTTTATAGTAGGTTCATATGCATGTATATTGATGTATTTCCTTCCTAACGAATTTTTAGTGATTCTTACTGCATTATTACATAGCTGAATGTCACTTTCTGACTTGATTTATTCAAGGTGGATGCTTATTTTGTGTCTGAATAAATGAATGTGTTGTAACTGAATGTTCTTCTGCATTTATAAAACAATATATTGTTCTATTTTCCATTAGATGTTGTAGAATTTCCTAATTTGCTGCCACCATTGAAAGGACACTGTGACCTCCATCACTGGTGGCTTGATGATGCACATCTATCATATGCTTATAAAAAAATATGTTGTTCTTTTTTTATGGTGTTCCCTGTAATTCTATGCTAATTAGAACATGTTTCTCCGTTGATTTTCATGTACCTCCAATAATAGCCACATTGTGGAAGGAGCAAGGATCGTCACATTATGGTGCCATTGTTAAAGCCTGCTGCTTCCTTGGACCTGCATTGTTGCAGGTGATTCTCCTCTACCATTCTCTGTTTTCTATGTTGGCATTCATGTGGTTTCAGAATGAATTGTTTGTTGCCACAACTTGCCGTATTTTTATCCCCTGGTTTAAGTGTAAATGTTCAGGTTTAAGTGGTTTATACCTCCTTGTATTCTGCTGCTTCGTTGACTCGACTGTCCATGCCCATTGTTTGTGACAATGATCATTAACGACTACTATCAAATAGTATGCTTTGTAGGTGCTCCATTTTTAGAAGAACTACATCTCAAACAAATTTCATCATTGTATTTTCATGAGATATGGGACATGAATCTCTTCTAATGATGGTTATTGAGTTGTTGAGCTCTATGTTTGTTTTACCTGATATAATGTTCACTTTGCTTATTGGAACTATATAGGTTTCTTGCAACTCTACTATTTGTAATGAACTTGATGCGGATATGTTGTCTTGGGAAGCCATTGTGCTTTGCTTTGGGAACAAATTAAAAATTTCTTCTTTGCCATGCACATGCAAATCAATTAGTTCACTGCCTATACCTCTACAAAATTAGGAGAGCAAATGATTATTTGCTTATTTATTTTCTTGGTGTTATTTATTCCTAGGAGGCGAGTTTTACAATGCCATAGGCCGATCAGTGTACATCCCAGGATGTGGGCAGAACAACCCAGGGGCTAATCCCTTTGTTTATCATCAAATTTAGTGTGTTTATTGAATTGAAAAGAAATACCTGAATTGGCTACCTATGCATGAATTAAAGCTTTCGGGACATTATTTTGCAGCAATGCATTTTACTGTATGCAGGACAGGCATCCTTAACTAAATTCATTTTTGTTTAATGTAGTTCTTTGTGATTTGAAAGCAACTGACGACTCAATATCAATCAATGCATGGAGGGAACTCTTCTCCACCGCGCCGGCTACAGGAACAGGGAAAATCCTGTCCACAGTGCCACCAATGAACAAGGTACACACGAGCTGTCGGTCGCTTATAAATTCCGTACTTCTGTAGTATCAATCTAGGGTTTATCTTAGTGAATTTTACTGTTCTTCGGGCCGTGTATAAAATTGCTGCTCGGTTATCAGTAGTAGCTGCAGTTCTATTGTTGGGAGTCTCTTGGTCCAGTAGAACACCCTTTTAAGAGAATACTCCAGATCTATTGACTATGATTTACTTGTGATATTAATTTTTATCTAGCATGAATATTCACCTAATGAATTTATTAAGCGATCTAAATACCACCTATTCATAGATTAACTTGTGCGACCGTTGATTTTTTACTTATCGTGTCATTCTTATTTTTGAGGCTGGCCTCGCACATTCTGTTTCCAAATATATTATACTAATTGTTTGGCGTCTCATTAACTGACGAGATGGTCAGGCCAAAGGCTATGCTTAGTGTCGTTCTTGGTAACGTTGGTCTACTTGATGCAAAATACAAGCACTACAGGAACTACAACGGTGCAATCGTCTTTTTCTGGCTGTTCCTGGCGCACTGTTTAATTAGTCACCTTGCCTCTCTTGCACTTAATATTGTTTAATTAGACTTCTCACTATGATTATCCAGGACTACTTGGCCTCTTGTTCTGATTAGCCTATCATTAAAGTTGGAAACACCAGAATTGACGCTTGTCCTTGGGAGTTTCTTCGTAGCAAACTCGATTGATTGTTGATACGGTTTCCTAGGCTATTGTTCTTTGTACAATACATGAAGCGGTCTGCTCATGTGTGTGACTTTGTCTGATTATTAGGCTTTAGATTTTCTGTTGGTTTATCTTATAATTCATGGTAGCATTTGATTTTCTTTATCAATTACTATGTCTCAGTTGTAGAACAGGACAGTAAGAGTCTAATAAAACTCTTGCACAACAAAGATTGCCATCCTTTAGTTACCCAGACCTTTGTTTTCGTGGTATAAAACCAACTGCTGTCAACTTTAGTACTCTGGAAAATCATATAACTATTTTGAAATGTCCTATGACACAGGCCGAGGCAAGCATCGTAAGGATCCAGTTAGAATGATGATTGATATCCTGTTAGAGCATCTTGGGCTTCACAAGGCCATATGAGGCTCGGGCTCAATGAGAACACGATGAGGTACATGGAGAACTCCAGAAACATTATAGTGAAGGATCTAAACTATGACAGGCTGAGCAGAATGCAGAAAGACTTTTGCTTATCTGAGACTCGGGATCGATGAGGCATTTGACATGATAAACAAGTGCCAAAGGTTACTTTTTTTCGAAAAGGGGGGACTCCCCGGCCTCTGCATCTGAACGATGCATACGACCAACTTATTAAATAAATAAATAGGTTCAACAAGGTCTTAAAGTCTCAAAACGAAAATAAAGGAGTGCTCACCAAGAGCCAAAAAGGCGAAAAACAAACTCGCCACAAAAAGCCACAACCGGCTGGCATAAGAAAGATAGGTAAACTAATTGCCTATCCTATTACATGACCGCCATCCAAACCGGTTGAAGATATCCCGTGCTACCATCTCCCAGCGGATATATGCTCTGAGATACATGAGCTCCTTCTCAGACCAGCTTCATAATGTGATAGCACATGGCTTTCCTCCTACCCGTGCCGTGGATACATCGACAAACGTGACCCTTATGAATATTGAAGTGGTGGCACATAACCTTAAGGGCAGAAGTAATCATCTATGGAAGAGGTTGCATGCCATAAAAAGACAGTCTTTAGGCACAACAACATGAGGTGTTTGCACCAATTGATTTCTTCACACCAAGGCCATGCCGTTGATCATCTATGGAGGTCACAGATCACCTATTCTAACTCTTGCAAGTACGCGATGATATATAATGCCACCAGCTCCTGTGATGCACCGTGTAAACTACTGTGTGATATCCCTCTCCTTCTGTGAACACGTCCCCTTCGGCACGTCTATTCATCCTTTTGTACTCAATATTTACGTGTATGAACATTGCATCCTTTAATTTACCCTGTATATGAACATTACATCCTTCAAATGTGGTGTACCAATATTTTGGTATCCATGGATGATGTCATGCTTTGATTACATATGAATGTTTCTTCTTTCTTTTATTTTGGTATCCTGATTGAATACGTACTCTAAGCCTGACTTTCTACTAACTTCACCATTACTTGCTTGGGCACATTGTTGGGACCGGCACCCTCGCGCCAATGCGCGTTGCTGATCTAGTTCTCATTGTGGGACAGAGGGAGTTCCTTTTTTGTAACTGTGTAATTTTGTTTTGTTTGCCAAGATGCCTACGAAAGTTATTTTGTCGTGAAACTTTGTACATGAGTACAACAGTAAACCATATCGAAAAGATGTGGTAGCACCCGGGAGTCCCGACCCTCGGTTATCCTGTGCGTGGAGCATCGTCAAGATTCGTGCTCTGTTCTGACTTCTGACAAACCACAGAGCATTTGCAGTGGAAGCATGCGTGTCCAGGCCATTTCACGATTTTAATAGAGGTACTCAGCTCCGACAGCGGTGCAGGCTGGTGTCTGTTGACAAGACAAGTCACATCTCTTTTCATCTCTCTCCCCCACGCCATGTCTCGCATGCAGATTCTGCATGCACCTGCGAAACTCTCTCACAGTGTAACAAAGTATCTCTCACTTGCAGACAAAAGTATATTTTACCAAGAAATAACCTCTCCCTCTGACACAGGTTCTCTTTCCCACTTGAGTAAAAACATTCTTTCTCTCACTTCTCTCAAAAAGATGAGTTCTCTCTCATAGTCACATCCTATCTCTCTCTTTAGATTTTCAAAGAAACATTTTTCTTTCTCTAAATATCACATGCAGCTTCTCTCTTGGATTTCGATCTTTGTCTTTCTCTTGTGTCAGCAGCTGCAGTGGCCGGGCAAGGCTCGTTGTACGAGAAATTTCTGCTTGCAAAATTACTGCTCACACAGGCCTGCTAATCCAACTGGCGGCCAAGACAGGGCACAAATCTCAAAATTTAGTTTCTTGGTGGATGCTCAGATAAGCGGGAGTCTAGGCCCCCGGGTCCTGAAAATTCATTCTCTAAACCATATTTGTTGCTAAAAAAATTCAGAAATATTTGACTCTTTTAATTATTTTGCTAAATTGGGTGCGTGTAGGCCCATGTTCACCAAATCCACCAAGATTATTGTATAAATAATGGAAAGGAATGGAACTCCCAATTTCTGCATTGAGTGGCTTGGAAAGCAAGTGGATAAGAGGCTCGCTGCATCCCTATGAATGTCCAGCTCGTCACTGACATCCACGGTCTAAAATGTGTGTGTGTGAGAGAGAGAGCGCACGGCAAAGCCTGGCGGCCAAGCGCGCACCGACGCTGGCCGCCGTTTAGAACTCTGTGGGACGACTCTCATAGAGCAGCAGGTCGCAGCACACGCAGAGCAAACCGGCAAGCATCAAGGAGAATACAGCCAGGTATGAATCCCCTAGAGCCGTGAGTCTCTTGCTCCTCTTTTCCCTCCTCTTCTTCTGTACAAATCCAAGGCTCACTCTCGCCAGGTCCATAGGCCACTAATGAAATTGCCGAGTTCTAGTAGAGTTGGAAGCTCAAGTGCTATCATCTTTATAGGTTCTCTAAATTAACCATTCTAGCTATCCGTACTTCAACAAAACAGTAGAGATCGAGAATTTACTAATACTGACATTGATTCTAGATTATTTGCAGAAGAAATTGGTTACAAAACGAAGTGCACTAATTTGAGAGCAGATACAAGGAAGAGCAATCGATGGCCGAGTCTGCCGTTAAGGCCATCGTCGGGAACGTGAGCAACCTTGCCGTTCAGGAGACCACCCTGCTATGTGGAGTCAACCTTGAAGTGGAGTGCCTGAAAAATGAGCTGGAGCGACTGAAGTGGTACCTGAAATCTGCCGATGCTAAATGGAGATCAGGAGATGACCGTGTGGCTACCTGGGTCAGCCAGATCAGGGCCGTCTCATATGAGGCTGAGAATGTCATCGAGGTCGCTGATTACATGGGCAAGAGAAACAGGCTCAAGAAGGGCTTCTTGGGTGCCATCTCAAGGTATGCTCACTTACCCGGTGACTTGATCACTCTTCACAAAGTCGGTGTTGAAATCAAGCGTGTAAGAAGGAAGCTCGATGAGATATTTCAAAGCGCAGAACGTTTGAAATTTAATTTAGACAGTAGTGTTGTTGACAAGGTTCACTTAGATGGTGATTCTCAACAAGAGTATGGTCTTATGTACGAAAACATTGAAGATGATTTTGTGATGATTGGTTTTGAAGATGAATACGAAGAAATAGTTGATAAATTAGTTGACACAGAGAAGGATCTTAGTGTTGTCTCCATAGTTGCCATGGGTGGTGCGGGAAAAACAACACTTGCTAGAAAAGTCTACTCTTCATCTATAGTTGAACAACACTTTGAGAAAATTGCCTGGGTGACTGTATCTGAAAAGTATAAGGGCATTGATTTAATGAAGGATATTATGAAACAAATAATGGGGACAAGGGGTGATTCACTTGAACAAATGGAAGAGTATGAGGTGGGAAAGAAAACCCATGACTTTCTCTTGCATAAAAGATACTTGGTAGTTCTCGATGATGTGTGGGAAACCGACACATGGGACCAAATAAACAGAAAGGTCAAAGCCTTTCCAAATGCAAGTAATGGCAGTAGAGTACTCTTAACCACTCGAAAGGAAGATGTCGCAAATCATATACAAATGCCAACCCATGTTCATCATTTGAAGAAGTTAGACGAAGATGAAAGTTGGAAACTTTTTAACAGCAAAGCTCTACCATCATACATAAGGAGAACAATAATTGATGTGTATGAGTTTGAAGAACTAGGGAGAAACCTTGCAAGAAAATGTGATGGATTACCTCTTGCCCTTGCGGTTTTGGGAGGCTATCTATCAAGGAATCTAAACACACAAACATGGTGTGATATACTCTTGGATTGGCCATCAACCAAGAATGGACAGATGATGCGAGAAATACTAGCTCGCAGTTACAAAGACCTGGCAAATCATCACTTGAGATCGTGTTACCTCTATTTTGCCGCTTTTCCAGAAGATTACAAAATATCTGTGTTGGCTCTTATTGAAGTATGGATAGCAGAAAAATTCATTCCGCATTTACCAAATCATAAACTAGAAGAAACAGCACATAAGTATGTACTCGAGTTGGCTCAGAGAAACTTGGTCCAAGTTATTGAGAGAAGTGAGGTACATGGATGCATTCTAACAGTAAGAATTCATGACATTCTACGTGACTGGTGCATAGAAGAAGCAAGGCAAGATGGTTTTCTTGATGTCATCAACAAAACTGCAGGTAGGCTTCCTCGCCTCTCATTGTAAGTTTATATCTTTAATTTAATTTTGGTGTTATTACAAATCATTAGATTTCTTAATTTGCTGACGTGTATATGCTCTTTGCAAAACTAAAATGCAGGACAAGGTGGTCCATCTTCATCTAATACCATGATATCATATCGTTCTTCTGTCCAAAACTTGAATGGCGATCTAATTTGCCATGAAAGCATATCTAATTCAGCACGAACACTTGTTGTCTTTAGAATTCCTTCAGTATCCTTTTCCAACCAGCTAAAATTGTTGAGGGTTCTTCATATGGAAGATTCTAGTCTGGAAAATTTCTCTAAGATAATTGGTGGGTGCATTTACCTAAGATACCTCAGGCTTAGAAGATGCAAAGGTGTGACATTGCCTTCTTCAATAGGACAACTCATTTACTTGGAGACTATAGATCTAAAATGCACACAAATGGACTCGGTAGTACCAAAGTCCCTCTGGGATATCCCTACTCTAAGGCATGTTTATCTTGGAAATGAGTTTTCCCCACCAAGGAGTCTGCGACATAAAGAGCTCCAGACCTTTGAGTTATATCTTACGCGTGCCAAAACTAAATACCGACGTCATAACATGGTTATTTTTTTGGGCCAGATGAATCAACTAACGACCTTCTCTTGGGCGATTAGCCGTATCCCATCAGAAGTGATTAACATATTTGCAAACATGCCTCATCTTGTCGATATTTATCTCAACAAATTTAGTGTGCTCAAGACGATCCCCGCTAAGTTCCCACAAAGCCTACGGTGTCTTGTTCTATTTGCTGATATCATTGAACAAGATCCGATGCCAATCTTGGAGAAGCTTCCATCTCTTGTGGTGCTGGAGTTATCCGGATATCGTGGCCGAATCATGTCATGCTCTGCCAAAGGGTTTCATCGCATGCAATCGCTAAAACTTGATGAGTTCTCCATTGAGGAGTGGCGGATGGATGTTGGGTCGATGCCAAGGCTCTCCCACCTTGCACTACGGAGATGCAGGCAGATAGGGAAGCTCCCCGAGGGTTTGTTGCATGTTCGGCTCCTCATAGGTGATATTGAACTGTTCAATGTGCCTCGGATTACCGAAGATGATAATACATTGTATGAGCTGCAAAGGAGAGGATGGAAGGTATGCACATATGAAGCTTGTGGAAATATTATCGTTTTTGGAGTCAATTATTGTTTATTAGTTGGATCGACTTAACGGCTCATTGTGCTCAATTTCTCGTGCACATTTTGCACAGGTGAAACGTTCACCGTGAGGCCTTGCATGATTCATCGCAAGATCTTTGACTACGAAGCAGAGGAAGAGTTTCCTGACTCCCAAGGCACTCATTACTTCACAGTATGCATGCTCCGACTTAAAGCTACATGATTCCCTCAAATACCCCAGAATTAGCTGAAGCACTGGCGCTACGGCGTGCGGTGGCTCTCACCCGTGATGAAGGATTTTGAAGGGCCGTTTTGCAGTCAGACTGTTTGTCAGTTATCCAGAGAACCAATGCTTCGACGGGGCTCATCACTGCTGATATCAAGGAGTTGGCGTCGGTCTTTTCGTCTGTTCGCTTTAGTCATGTAAATCGTTTGTCGAATGTCGCGGCACATATTCTAGCTAGATCTTGTGAGTCCTCTAGTGACACTATTTTTCATGTAACCCCGGATTGTATCCGGGAGGCACTCTCTCTTGATTATACTTGATCAATAAAGCGCGATATTCCTCAAAAAAAATGTAATGGAGTAAACTGGTCTAAGTAACCTATATGTGCTCCATCTAATGTATCATGTGTGAGTATGTAAGTATTCCTTTTCATTGAGGTGTTGTCTACCGTAGTCTGACTTGCGCCTTCACGTCCATCGGGTTTATAAATCTGGTACATTTTTCAGTTAAGAAGTTAACAATTAATTTGGTCAATAATATATGCGGTATATGTTATAAAATTATACTATTGATAACTTCCTTTCAACGCAAATATAATGATACATTTTTAACACATAGCTAATGTTTTCCTGAGAAATTAATTTTGAATTTTTTTATTCAGATGCATGTGAAACTTAGAAACCCAACTAGAGGGGAGTCGGAAACATATGAAACTGACACACACCTGCTTGGTTGACAAATTATCCTTTCGAGACCTTGACATGACAACCTGATTTGGCCTTTCCAACTGGAGATGCCCATCTGATCCACGGCACATCTAATCCTGATAGGTGTCAATTTACTACTGATCAAAGCTGGGGTGGGGGTTCATAAGGCAAGCTGGCATTATTTGGTAGAGCAAAGTGTTTTTTTAGTCTCTCAATTTGTTGTGAAGTGTGGCTTTCGTCTTTAATTTTATTTTTGGCGCAACCTTCGTTTCTCAGATCTCAATACCAGATAGATTTAGTCCATGGCAACTGTATTCTTTTGTCAAACCCGGTTTTGACTTGATGTGGCATGATTGTGGCCACATCATGGACCACAGTTTAAATTTTTACCATCAAATCTGTTCGACACTTTTAGTTCAAATAGAAAACCGTCAAAACAGATCATGTCAACAAAAGTTTTAGTTGTGAGTTCTAACCAGCCAGCGATCAGCAGTAGTAGGTTATTTCCATGGTTTCATAATGCGAAAGCCAGCTGACCACTCAACCAAAAACACATGGCAGGCAATCAGCACAAACGGGGACCCAAAACACAACAGCTAAACTGGACAACCAGCTGCTAATTTAAAACAACAATAACCAGCCAAGCAGCGAGCCCAATGACGCCCAGCATTGGCCGGCCGGAAACCAATTACTATATATAACCCCCACAAATGATCTGCCCTTCTCCACCCAAAGATCACAAGCCTGACAACATCTTCAATTCTTTCCCAGCACAAAAGCATTCTTCGGTAGTTCATTGCAGCAGTATCTGTCGAGGAAGCAAATGGCGCTTACTCTGAAGCTCAGGATCCTTGCCGTGGCCGCCGCCTTCGCCGTCATGGTCAGCATGGCCTCTGCGGCTGACGAACCGGCTCCCGCGCCGGCATCTGGAGCTTCAGCGGCCGCCCCGGCTCTTGCCATGGCTTCCTTGTCCGCACTTGTCTTCGGCTACTTCTTCTGATGTCATTAGACGATGTGCATTCGTGTCACACAATTATCTGGGATCTTTCTTTGGTTCTTCTTGTGTCCATATATATATGAGTACAAAAAGTTAATTTACGGCCCTGCCCGTCTTCCTCCCCCGAGATCCAATCTCCCTCCCGGGTCGCTCCTCCCCCGAGCGGCTCCGGAGGCACTCTGCCCTAGAACTTTCCCCTCCCCGATCTTGGCTCCTCCGGCCGCCGCTGCTGCCAGCACTGGCGGCGGTGGCGGCGCCCAACCCGTCGAAGACGGAGGGCTGGAGAGGCGCCGAGCAGCAACACTCCATGGGCGGAGGTGAGGCGCTTGCTGGTGGTGCAGGGCGGCGCGGCCGTCATGGCCATGGCCTGAGGTCTTCCGGCAAAGTGGCGTCGTGGAGGTGCTGGCGTGCCGCCGGCGGACGTGGTGCTCCGACCTGATCTGGGCCTCCCAGCCGATGGCCAACGCGGACACGCGGGGCTGCCTTCTTCTCGACGGTCGGTCCGGCAGGGAGTTGACCGGCGGTGTGGGGGCTTGCTGGTCTTGCATCTACAAGTGGTTTGGACCTGCTGATCTTCAAGCGCCAAGCAAGGTTTTGACTTTCGGTTTGTGAAATTTTTCGCCCCAGGCCGAGATGGCTGAATTTCGGCCATTTTAAAAAATTTCGGCCGAATTTTGACCAAATTTTGGCTCAAATTTGACCAAAATCCATTTTTTCGCCGGAAGGTATTTTTCGCCCCTAGCCGAGATGGCTGAAATTCGGCCGAAATCCGTTTTTCTCGGCCGAAATTCAAAACACAGGCGCCAAGACGTTTGATCTGCTTCATGTCGGCCTCCCCGGTCTAGACGCCGACGAGTTCCGGCCTTCCCCTCGAAGATTTCTGCTGATTGGCGCATGGCGCCACTGGATATCTAGATTGGCTTTGCTCCGGTCGGGCGCGCCCTTATCTTCGGCCAGTGTGGCTTCATGAGGGCGTGGCGCGAAGCTTTGCGTTCTTTTTGGTGCCATGGGACATGTCTAAATATAGATTTATATGGTATTGATAGAGGTGGAGAAGGTCATGGCGGCTGCGATCAGAGGTTTGAAATGGCGGAGAGGTGTTTTGGTTGCGATGAAGACTGGCGGCAGAGGTTCTTCCTGTGTGTCAGGTGTTTGGTGACTTGCAGCTGCAGCCTTGGCAAGATGGGGTGGCAACACTGGTGGACTATATTTTTGACGGTGCTCCTCGAGTGCCGAGCCTTGATTTTCAGGGTTAAAACCCAAGGTCTGGCCTTAATTGGTTGTACCTGGCAATGGCCTTGTTGTAGGCATTGTTTTTGTGAACTCGGAGTCTCCCTAGGTGAAAACCCAATATCTTCGACCGGGTGACGATAATGTCTGCGCATTGTTTCCTTCTTGAAGGCATGTTTGGAGAATCTCTTTTGTGGCCTGGGTGTTGTCTACGGTGGTGGTTAGAGTGCTGCTGTTGCGAGTTTCAATCATCGTGACGGGGTCCTTGTTTTCTTTTTCTCTTTTTTTTCTTGGTTGTGTGCATCCTTGATGTCTTTGTACATGCTGTTGGTGTAGAGGCTGGGTGTAATTGGTATCTTCGTGATATTAATATATTCCCCTTATCGAAAAAAAACTGAATTTACATGTTCTTTTTTCTTTCTAATAAGTATTTTCTTGGATACATACACTTATTTGTAAGTTCTAACTGATCAGTTCTTGATTTTATCATGTTGGATATGCTATTCTTTCAAATTTCAACCTGTTGATGATGGTGCCTTGATTTCTCGAGCGTTGCACAATGTGTGGCCTTTGCTTTCAGGGGAAAACAAAGGTGAAAATTCAAGGTGATTTCAGAACGATTGCCAGAGAAACATAAATAAAAAAAGTGTATACCAAAGCTTGTATGCGAACAACTAATATGATCACTTGTTAGTAAATGCAAATATAAGACACTTCATCCGAAAATATTAAGTTTTCACCCGTTGTCAACAACTGGTTAATAATTCCACTTCCACAAGATATCGTCATATTGTCTGGTTTAATCCTGAATTTTAATACAAGTGTTTCTTACTAAGTATTAATTGCCATCGAATGCTTCCGCCCAAGAAGGAATTGCCAAGGTAAGTGCGAAAATTCGATTCTGAGCTCGGGCTCAGCTGGACCTGATATCATAACGGTTGAGCTCCATGTGGATCTGTGCATGGAGCTGTATTCTAAGTCGTATAGCGCTCGTAGTTGCAGAAATAAAGGGTGGGCCATGTGCACATTTAAAGCAGGCTGTGTCAGCAATGGTTGGATGGCTCGGGATGACGGCCACGGCCCGGGTGCCTTTCTGAGCCCAACTGAGCTGTACTACTTCGACAGAAGACATAAACAGCGTCAAAGCTTATTCCTAGTTCAGGCTTAATCACACTCTTAGTTATCTCATCTGGAAATTGATTGCCCGACGTACTCATAAGCGATGGGCACAGGTCTGTCCGGTGGAGCACTGCCCAGCCGCAGCCTGAAACCATTCAATAGCTAACCAAATCGTGCAAGACTACATCAGTATTTCTGGATTCATTATCCCAAGAATCCAAACAGTGCTTTTGGCAAGCAATCAAACCAACTAATTAAACACACAACTTTCTTTCTTTTCCCACACCCACCACGACAGCAAATTTGGCAGCCATAATGATGTTTCCACAATCACGCATCCAGGATTGCAAGTGCGGTATATAGAAGCATTACATCAACTAAATCTCTGCGGTGCGGATGCCCCGCAAACACTTCCGTTTTGACAGCAAAAACAGGGTATCACCTCTTCGTCCATCCCGTAGCCTCCAGTCCTCCAGGTTCACCTTCCCGGTGACCTGTGCGGACTGCGTCGGCGAAGTGACCTTCCTTCTTCTAGCCTGGTACCCACTTCTCTGCGGGTTGCCGTGACCGACCTCCTGGGCGTAACCAGATGTGTAGCTCGAGGCCCTCTCCATGCCCTGATTCATGTCGCCTCGCAGCAGCACGGCAAGGGACACCAGATCTAGATGCTCCAGATTGTCAGCAAACCCCTCTAGCAGTGGAAAGTTGAAAGCTGGTATCGGATCATCTCCAGACTTGCTCATGGACAAAAATCACGTAGAACTGCAAATAAGACGTAAACGACGGTAGAGCCGAACTGTGCGCACGACTAAATATAACAGGAATCCCAAGCCGTCAGTCTCCGTGGTCTCACCGCGTTGGAACCATTCGCCGCTGCCGACATGGATCTACCAGCGAGGTATGACTAATTCGCAAAGGAGGCGGCAGCCTCGAGCAGAACCATCTTCCACGGAAAACTGATTTCGACGCCCCCCACCCACGCCTACCACTCAGAGCACCCTGGACGGCTCAGTTACATGTCCACTGCATGTACTAACGTACTGGGCCATGGCTCAGCTTGGCGGGAGACGCCGTGTCACTAGACTCAGGTCTCCACCGTGAAGGACTAACCCCGCGGCATCTACGACCGGTCCCACGACCCCACTGTTGCCCGCTGTATAGCCTCAGTATTCCAATTTTCCAGCGAACAGCCCCGGTCGTGTCTGGCGCACTTTACCACATCCCAACGCATGTGCCAACGCCCTAGATATCAGGTGCAGCTGAGCTCGAGCACCAAATCAACATGTCCAGGTAAGTGTTGTTTCTGCGATGAAAGAGATACTGTCCCACCCTTATCTGGTTTTGCCAGTGAGGATGTGCTGTCTGATAAATGATTGTCTTTGGGAGAAATGGTTAGTTGTTAAGTCGCTGCTGCTGCAGAATTATTTGAGCAAGTAGTGCATAGAATGTGGGGTCAATGTGCCACATAGTTCTTCCTGCCCGATCGTGTTTTATGTTGTTTTTCATAATCATAGGCAGAGGAATGCACAATGGGATTTTCTGCTAGTGGAGCCCTAAATGCCCAACATCATCTCCATCTAGGTTCTATATTTTCCGCACGAAAGGAAAATCCCAAGCTCCATGTTCATTTTGTGAGTCTTAAATGAGGATAAAGCTACGGAACCCATTCTGAAAAAGAAAAAAAAGAAAACCCGTACACCACAAGATCACGACGTGCGCACCTGACTACCTTCCGTACTGAAGTACATAGTCGCAGTTGTGAACATGCACAGAGTGTGCCATTCATATCCCCATCATAAAGCCTGAGCACTGGAGTGGTTGAATCTTGGACTTGGACATACAACGATGACTATGGATCCTCTATAAAATACTTACACGGAAACATACTGTGCTAGTAGGAAGACACGGAACACAGTGAATGGTGACGACAGACGAATAGCAAATGTCATCGGCTGGCCAAAGGATGTTCTGTTGGGAATAGGATGCATTAGGAATTTGAGTTGGACATATGAGATAAATACTACTCCCTCCATTCCTCAATGTAGTGCCTATAGTTTTTTGTGAAAGTCAACTTTGCCAACTTTGACCAAGTGTATAGAAAAAATAGTCTACATCTACAATACCAAACATGTACATTCTGAAAATATAGCTCACGATGTATCCAATGATGTGCATTTGGTATTCTAGATGTACCTATTTTCTCTAAGAATATGGTCAAAGTTTGTAATGTTTGACTTTTGCAAAAATCTATACGCACTACACTACGGAACGGAGGGAGTATGACCTTTTGATTGGTTCTGCCTGCAAGCCAGTACTTTTTTGGTATGTTGGTCAATGTCAGCAGCCCAGTCGCTTTCAGAGTGCGTACTAGCGGAGCAGCTCCTGCATGTGACCGTTCATTAGAGAACGGATTTTTGAAGCACGGCTCCACGGAGCATCTGGTTTGAATTTAGTGCTAAAAATAGTTTTTTTAAGTTCTGAAAAAGGTGATCTTTTATCATATGAATATATATGGATGTTCTCTATGCGCCTCTTAATTTCGCTCAATAACACAACATATTATACGGTACAGAAAAAAAGACAAAACTCTGCTGAAAAAAAACAAAGAACAAGCTCATTTTTGTGTATGTATTTGTCTTTTTTGTATATCTCGCACAGAAACACCTATACATTGACCCCACATATATTTCTTCGATTCATTTCACTGCCAGAATAATCTGGATTTAAAGTAGTTAAATCCCTACATAAACAAGTAAGTGGAAGAAGGGCAACATACAAACATATTGTTGAGGACAAAATTGATCAAAACCAATTGGTTCCCTAAGACAAGAGTTTTGCCTTCCAACTATCGAGTCGCTTCTCAAGTCCCTCTTCCATATATTTCCACTCATTGACACTTAGAAGCCGATAGTTAATCGGGATACCTAGGTACCGAATAGGTAGATGTGCCCAAGCCGGCAGCCGAAAATCTCATCATACTAGTATGTTGAATCTGTGGCTTCACCGAAGTAGAAAAGTTCAATCTTATGAAAAATAATTTTAAGAACAGAAAGCTCCTTAAAAGCACATAATATAAGAGCTTAAGGTTTCTTGCCATATCTAGGTCATGATCCATACAAAATACTCCCTCTGTAAACTAATATAAGAGTGTTTAGATAACTAAAATAGTGATCTAAACGCTCTTATATTAGTTTACGGAGGGAGTATTATACCATCCGCATAGCGTAGAACAGACAAGCGATCTTACGAGATCGCCTGCTCATGGAATAATGGATGCACGTCCTCATTGTGATATGAGACGCTGCAGATATTGTCGGATAGCTGCTGAAAAAATGATATTATTTTGTCGTATAGGTTACGGCCGGACCCACGGCCCTCCAGGACGACATCTCGGTCCTGTACAGATATGTGCCAACGGTAACTAGCTCCTCCAGCTGGGCCATACAGGCAGGAATTCTAAAACCGACGTCAGTATAAGAATCTCTGACGAAACGCATCCGTCATCCTTCGAGGTCGCGCATAGGTTAACACTGATCGAATACGGGGGCAAGTTATTTATTAATCCAAATTCCAGGTATGTAATAAAATGGATTTGAGATTTCTAATTTGAGATATCCGGTTGTAGAATGAATTATTTAAGGCGTAAGCGGTCACTGTCCGCGGACGTGCCTGGACAGGGGTCGGATTTGTCAAGTCCGGTTGTAGAAGCTCTAAGTAGGGAACATATTTTTGGGTAACTTGACTAGGTGAACATGTATCACCATCCGTCTCGAATAGTGGTAGATACATTCATTTGAGCGAGAAGTAATTCGGGACAGAGGCTGTATTTATATCTTAAATTCATCGTGGTGAAATGAAATTGCTGACTATATAATTTTTTGAATGGCATGAACACACTTGTGATGTCCTAGTTTCTAAGTTAACAAAGCGAAAACATTATAATTGATGGAAGACAGGAAACTTGTAACTTCTAGCCAAGAAGGATAAGGGAGATGAAATTACGTGATTCCGAAAAATATAAGTAAGCTTAATACTATAGTGGGAAAACCATCCGAAAATATATAGGAGCGTTTGTCCTCGCTTGAGCATGCTATTAGTGTTGCTGGCTCGATTGGCGTATGTGTCGATGCCCGTATTAAAGCGTCGTATGTGCGAGCAGGCGTGGAAATTTCTTTTGGACGCTGAGCTCCATAGCGCCCATTTAAAAAATAATCAAAATTCATATTTTTATATTTCAAAAAATTCTACAAAAATACAGATATACATGGAGGAATAATGCACATTCAAGATGGAAATGGTGAAATGAGGGCTGTGCAAAAAAAAAAAGTGGTTTTTCAACACATCATTCTGTTGATCTGTTCACCCCCCAAAGTCCATGAAATTACTATTTTGTACATATCATAATTCAAGGTATATTATCGTGATTTTTTTCACACACATACATTTCATCCTATGTACATGAATTTTGATTTTCTTGAAACCGGACAGTTTGAATTTTGATTTAAAAAAAATCGACCTCCATGAAGCCTGGTCACCAAAACTCCCTACTCGGGCAGGCAGACAAATATAGACTATTCCCACCACTGGGGATGGACCCATCACATAGCATATCGCCGAAATACCACTCGCATCCCAAGTTGTACCACTGGACCAGATACAGCAGTAGGCGAACTCATTCGATGTATCACCGTACTCATTTGTGACATGGAAAATTTAATAAAAAAAACTGTCTATTAACATACGAGAAGGCATTTTCATAAAAACTTAGCCATGTTATCTGTACAAATTTTCTCACACTTCCCTGCACATAGAAAATTTCTTATCTACAACATTTTTATTGAATTTACCTTGGCAAATTTTCAAACAAACCATGGCAAATTTATTGACACCTATATTTTGCCATGCCAAATTTCTTTTGTGATATTGTTTAGTTTTTATATAGTTTTTGACATGGATCATGGCAATTCTTTTTGTACATAACATGTATACACCAATATTTTTTTGTTTGCGCCTAAGAAAATGTAGGTAAATTTGTTTTTGCGACATGGAAAATATAAAAATGTCGATCTTGTGACATGGAATTTCTTCTTAAAACGATACTCACGTGGGAAGTTCACTTTCTGCCATGCGGAAGTCGATATGTATATGAGCTCGTTGCTTGGATACTAACAGTTAAGAGCATCTCTAATAAACGGTCCATACATAAAAATAACTAATTTTTGAAGCTTCGAGAGCAAAAAGCGCTGCTTCAACAGACGGTTCATATGTAAAATAAATTGGATCACCGTCTTCTAGAGATGTAAAATTGAAAACTACGTGATGCAAATTTACATCACGAGATACAACTAATGTAAAATCACGGCCGCCCGCCAAACGACCAACCGACAGTTCATTCCCCCTTCCGCCTCGCAACCGCCCGCCCGCGACCTGCCCGCCGCAGCTCCCCGCTCGGCCGCCGCCCAGGTCCCCGACGCCGCCTCGCTATAGATCCAGCCCCCCGCCGCCGATTCCACCTTGCCTGGGCCGCCGTCTGCCGCCGCGCCGCCCCATCGCGTCCGCCTCTGCCCTGCCCCGATCCCGTCTGCCTCCTCTTTGGCCGCCTCCGCCTACGGTCCGTCCTTCGTTCGGCCCCGCTCCGTGCGCCTCCGCCCAGCCCTACCCCGGCCGCCTCCGTCTCCGGTCCATCCGCCGCCCCGCTCTGTCCGCCTCCGCCCCGCGCCACACGCCGCCGCCCCGCTTCGGCCCTGCGTCGCACGCCGCCGGCCCGCTCCCCTCTCGGCTGCCGCCCCGACTTGCTACCCGCTCGGCCGCTGCCCGCTCCCCGATGGCGCCGAAGAAGACTCCAAATGCAAGTCCGGTTTCTTCGCCATAAGGGCGAAGCCCTCCAGGAACTTCGGAGTGGAGTTCTCCGACGCGATGCGGCTTTGGTGGCTCGGCACGTATCCCACCGCCGATGAGGCCGTGGGTGCCTACGACGTGGCGGTGTGGCGTGCCGGACGGCCGAAGACGGACCTCAACTTCCCGGAGGTCGAGACCCAGGAGGTGGCGGAGTGGCTCGTGCCGCAGGGCATCCGGATGGAGGAGATGCCGGCGAAGAAGGCGAAGAAGAGACCGGCGGTTGTCGTCGCTCCCAGCAAGAGCGACGAGGCGGCGATGGGTCGGTTTGCACGAGAGCATCCGCAGTACGTCCAGGCCGAGCTGGAGCACTACTGGAAGCACGACGTCGAGGCGCAAAAGAAGGGGGTGAAGAAGGAGGACGAGGCCAGCCCCTCGACTGTGATCCCTATCAAGTCGTTGGATGAGGACTGGGGTGACTCCGAGGAGGAGGACGAGGGGTGCGATGACCCGACCAAGGACGAGTTCTGGGAGCAGTTCCGCAGCTCCGATGACGAGGAGTAGTTTCATCTAGTAGTTCGAATAAGTAGTAGGTGAATTTATGTATGAAACTACGTTGAATTTCATGTTTGAACTATGTTGAGATGAAGTAGTAGTTGGTTGTTTTAATCTTCATTTTGAACCATCTATTGGAGTTGCTCTTTTATTTATATCTCCGTTTTGGACCATCTGTTGGAGTTGAGCCTTTTTCGAAGATGTAAAAAGCACTTTTTGGTGCTTCAAATTTGGACCATCACCGGTTTGAAGCACCAAAATATTGATTATCTAGTGAAGATGCTCTAAGAGTACTATAGTAGCATGACGGCTCAATATTTAAATCAAATAACGAGTTAATAATGCGAAGGAATATCGACCAAAAAGAGGACATTAATCTTCATCTTGCATCGTTGTACCAACAGTACACTACGGCAACCTGCCGTGACGGCAGTGCCTCAGTCCATCTGCCCAACCACAGGCCCACAGCTGCATATGCACTGTTGCCTCCGAGTATACGAACCAGTGTTTTTGTTGGCCATCATTCCTGTCCCCACGCCTTTGTGCCATTGGTCCATACAAGCAAAAGGGCTGGTGCATTGCCACAGGAGAAAAAAAAAAATCATAATCGTCAATGGCCATGATCATATTTTACTACATCACCAAGATACACCATCACTCTTAATTTCGTGACATCATGAAAAAATAAACTCATGAACATATATGAAATTATGGATATTTTTCAAATTCATGAACACTGTACAAATTTTCGAACATTTTCTTAAGTCAAGACCACTTTATACTATTTCCAATCATTTTTAGAAAATTGTGAATATTTTTTTTAACAATTCTCTTGAATCGGCGAAAATTTCTAGAATGGACGAACATTGTGTTGGAAATTGGTGGAACTATTTTCGAAATTAACAACCATGTTCTTTATGTAAAGAACACTTTTTTATTTCAAGAAATTTTTTTGAAATGCATGATCAATTCTTGAATCGGCGAACATTTTATGAATGAATAAACTATTTTGTATGTCACGAATAGTTTTTGAATTTTTAGGATACATTTTTCAAATTAGCAATATCTTTTTACAATTTCGTTAACATTTTTTAGTATGCGGACTTTACAAAAAATCATGAACATTTTTTGATTTTGCGAATATTTGTTTTAAAAATTTACAACATTTTTTGAATTAGCAATTTTTTTATAAAATAAAAAACAATTTTTGAATCCACAAACATTTCATAATTTATTAGAAAAAGTTCAAAGTTCTTATTGGTTTTAATTTTCCGAACTTTTCTGAAGTTCTAAATTATTTAAAGTAGAAAAAGGAGAACAGAAAAGAAAAAGAAAATGAAAAAAATACGAAAACTAAAAGCACGCCGCTGGGACATAGGCGGCCAAATGGGCGCGTTGTGTCTTTTCCCGGCACGCAGAGCGCAGTATAGCAGATCCCTTCTGCATGGGCTGGCCCGGGCGACGTATTCCCCAGTGTGAAACATTTTTTCATCACATATAGGTGGCATTGGTGGGTAATATTTTACAACTTTCAGGGCAATTTCGATGACGTACTGCCAAAAATAATAGCCCGTTTATTATTAGGTATAGATAAGAGGAGCAGGCGAGTTTGTCCGACGTAACACCGCTCTCAGCGATCTTATACTAAGTGAAGAATTAAACCGCTAGTTTGACTGGCGACTTTGCCACAGCGCTGAAGGAAAAGTAGGGGATGGGGTCCTATTGGCGATGACCTTTCCGAGTTTGAAAATAGCTACCGACATCATCATTGGTTTGATGGCAAATTAATCCTTGAAATTTCATAAACTGCCTAAAGTACCATCGAGTGCTTTTAAAATGACAGGTTGTGTACTTTAATTATTAGCATGGATGTACTTAATGCTATGAAATGATAGCCTGAAAGGATTCATAATACAATAGGACTATTTATATCATCTGAAAAATGAGAAGAGAAATTAATTTATATTTAGTGGTTTGTTGTATGCAACACATAACCTATTATTGTACCGACATCCAAAAAGGTTGAACTTATCACATGCTATCGTCTCTTAGACGGTTGCAACCAATGCTCATAGGTACCTAATCCTCCACACGTTGCAAAGAGCAACATATATGGATCCATCCTATTGCTTGAGAGATAACCTGGAAAATAAAAAAAGCATGACATTTTATCTTTCACGAAAACACACACACACACACACACATAGAGGAAGGGACTTGTCTATCTCTTTGTTATTTTTGTATATACATGCCCCAAATAGTCTAAGTTATCTTCTGAAAATTTTGCATCTTATAAATTCCTAGTATTACTTACATACAAGTTTATTGTTTGAGAAACACGTCACAAATGAAGACGCTCACAACATGCGAGCACACTCACCCCAATGAATACACATGTGCAACCCGACCACCATGAGGTCCATGAGTACCTCAGAAGATTGAGTTGGCAGATCTTTAGATTGACGAAGTTGCCACAATCACCTCGTAGTCGATAGGCACGCCATATCACTGAAAAAATAGTGCTAGAGAACCTGAAATAAATCTAGGAAATATGCTAGCATTCGTGTCAAGTCAATGACTTCAACCCGGGTGGACTGGTTCCATCGTAGGGAACCAAACCATTGAATCTAGGATACATGTTTTCTTCACATTTCTCTTACAATTACTGAAATACAAAACCACCAGCTAAAGAAAGACTAGGATTAAATAAATGGTTCTAGAAAGTTCAAGCTCAATATGACAATTCTATACACTACATGAAAAAGCCTTATAGGTGGCCTCAAATGAGTGGCCGGCTGTTGGAAATATGCCCTAGAGGCAATAATAAATGGTTATTATTATATTTCTTTGTTCATGGTAATTGTCTATTATTCATGCTATAATTGTGTTATCCGGAAATCGTAATACATGTGTGAATACATAGACCACAACGTGTCCCTAGTAAGCCTCTAGTTGACTAGCTCGTTGATCAACAGATAGTCATGGTTTCCTGACTATGGACATTGGATGTCATTGATAACGGGATCACATCATTGGGAGAATGATGTGATGGACAAGACCCAATCCTAAGCATAGCATAAAAGATCGTATAGTTTCGTTTGCTAGAGCTTTTCCAATGTCAAGTATCTTTTTCTTAGACCATGAGATCGTGCAACTCCCGGATACCGTAGGAGTGCTTTGGGTCTGCCAAACGTCACAACGTAACTGGGTGACTATAAAGGTGTACTACGGGTATCTCCGAAAGTGTCTGTTGGGTTGGCACGGATCGAGACTGGGTTTTGTCACTCCGTATGACGGAGAGGTATCTCTGGGCCCACTCGGTAATGCATCATCATAATGAGCTCAATGTGACTAAGGCGTTAGTCACGGGATCATGCATTGCGGTACGAGTAAAGAGACTTGCCGGTAACGAGATTGAACAAGGTATTGGGATACCGACGATCGAATCTCGGGCAAGTAACATACCGATTGACAAAGGGAATTGTATACGGGATTGATTGAATCCTCGACATCGTGGTTCATCCGATGAGATCATCGTGGAACATGTGGGAGCCAACATGGGTATCCAGATCCCGCTGTTGGTTATTGACCGGAGAGGCGTCTCGGTCATGTCTGCATGTCTCCCGAACCCGTAGGGTCTACACACTTAAGGTTCGGTGACGCTAGGGTTGTAGAGATATGTGTATGCGGAAATCCGAAAGTTGTTCGGAGTCCCGGATGAGATCCCGGACGTCACGAGGAGTTCCGGAATGGTCCGGAAGTGAAGAATTATATATAGGAAGTCAAGTTTCGGCCACCGGGAAAGTTTCGGGGGTTACCGGTATTGTACCGGGACCACCGGAAGGGTCCCGGGGGTCCACCGGGTGGGGCCACCTATCCCGGAGGGCCCCGTGGGCTGAAGTGGGAAGGGAACCAGCCCCTAGTGGGATGGGCGCCCCCATGGGCCTCCCCCCTGCGCCTAGGGTTGGAAACCCTAGGGTGGGGGGGCGCCCCACTTGCCTTGGGGGGCAAGGCACCCCCTTGGCCGCCGCCCCCCCATCTAGATGGGGCTTGGCCGGCGCCCCCCCCTCCCAAGGGGCCTATATAAAGGGGGGGGAGGGAGGGCAGTAGTACAACAGCCTTGGGCGCCTCCCTCCTCCCCTGCTACATCTCTCCCTCTCGCAGAAGCTCGGCGAAGCCCTGCCGAGACCCGCTACATCCACCACCACGCCGTCGTGCTGCTGGATCTCCATCAACCTCTCCTTCCCCCTTGCTGGATCAAGAAGGAGGAGACGTCGCCGCACCGTACGTGTGTTGAACGCGGAGGTGCCGTCCGTTCGGCACTCGGTCATCGGTGATTTGAATCACGGCGAGTACGACTCCGTCATCCACGTTCATTGGAACACTTCTGCTCGCGATCTACAAGGGTATGTAGATGCACTCCTTTCCCCTCGTTGCTAGTATACTCCATAGATGGATCTTGGTGAGCGTAGGAAAATTTTAAAATTATGCTACGATTCCCAACAGTGGCATCATGAGCCAGGCCTATGCGTAATTACTATGCACGAGTAGAACACAAAGAAGTTGTGGGCGTTGATGTTGCCAATTCTTCTTGCCGCTACTAGTCGTTTCTTGTTTCGGCGGCATTGTAGGATGAAGCGGCCCGGACCGACCTTACACGTACGCTTACGTGAGACAGGTTTCACCGACTGACATGCACTAGTTGCATAAGGTGGCTAGCGGGTGTCTGTCTCTCCTACTTTAGTCGGAACGGATTCGATGAAAAGGGTCCTTATGAAGGGTAAATAGAAATTGGCAAATCACGTTGTGGTCATACGTAGGTAAGAAACGTTCTTGCTAGAAACCTACAAACCACGTAAAAACTTGCAACAACAATTAGAGGACGTCTAACTTGTTTTTGCAGCATGTGCTATGTGATGTGATATGGCCAGAAGATGTGATGAATGATATATGTGATGTATGAGATTGATCATATTCTTGTAATAGGAATCACGACTTGCATGTCGATGAGTATGACAACTGGCAGGAGCCATAGGAGTTGTCTTTATTATTTTGTATGACCTGCGTGTCATTGAATAACGCCATGTACATTACTTTACTTTGTTGCTAAACGCGTTAGCCATAGAAGTAGAAGTAATCGTTGGCGTGACGACTTCATGAAGACACAATGATGGAGATCATGATGATGGAGATCATGGTGTCATGCCGGTGACGAAGATGATCATGGTGCCCTGAAGATGGAGATCAAAGGAGCATAATGATATTGGCCATATCATGTCACTATTTGATTGCATGTGATGTTTATCATGTTTTGCATCTTATTTGCTTAGAACGACGGTAGTAAGTAAGATGATCCCTTATGATAATTTCAAGAAAGTGTTCACCCTAACTGTGCACCGTTGCGAAGATTCGTTGTTTCGAAGCACCACGTGATGATCGGGTGTGATAGATTCTAACGTTCGCATACAACGGGTGTTGCCGAGCCTAGCATGTACAGACATGGCCTCGGAACACACGCAATACACTTAGGTTGACTTGACGAGCCTAGCATGTACAGACATGGCCTCGGAACACGGAGGACCGAAAGGTCGAGCATGAGTCGTATAGAAGATACGATCAACATGGAGATGTTCACCGATCTTGACTAGTCCGTCTCACGTGATGATCGGACACGGCCTAGTTAACTCGGATCATGTTTCACTTAGATGACTAGAGGGATGTCTATCTGAGTGGGAGTTCATTGAGTAATTTGATTAAATGAACTTAATTATCATGAACTTAGTCTAAAAATCTTTACACTATGTCTTGTAGATCTAATGGCCAACGTTGTCCTCAATTTCAACGCGTTCCTAGAGAAAACCAAGCTGAAAGATGATGGCAGCAACTATACGGACTGGGTCCGGAACTTGAGGATCATCCTCATAGTAGCCAAGAAAGATTATGTCTTAGAAGCACCGCTAGGTGAAGCACCAATCCCAGAGAACCAAGACGTTATGAACGCTTGGCAGCAGCGTGCTGATGATTACTCCCTCGTTCAGTGCGGCATGCTTTACAGCTTAGAACCAGGTCTCCAAAAGCGTTTTGAGAAACATGGAGCATATGAGATGTTCGAGGAGCTGAAAATGGTTTTCCAAGCTCATGCCCGGGTCGAGAGATATGAAGTCTCCGACAAGTTCTTCAGCTGTAAAATGGAGGAGAATAGTTCTGTTAGTGAGCACATACTCAGAATGTCTGGGTTGCACAACCGCTTGTCTCAGCTGGGAGTTAATCTCCCGGATGACGCGGTCATTGACAGAATCCTCCAGTCGCTTCCACCAAGCTACAAGAGCTTTGTGATGAACTTCAATATGCAGGGGATGGAAAAGACCATTCCTGAGGTATATTCAATGCTGAAATCAGCGGAGGGGGAGATCAGAAAAGAACATCAAGTGTTGATGGTGAATAAAACCACTAAGTTCAAGAAGGGCAAGGGTAAGAAGAACTTCAAGAAGGACGGCAAGGGAGTTGCCGCGCCCGGTAAGCCAGTTACTGGAAAGAAGTCAAAGAATGGACCCAAGCCTGAAACTGAGTGTTTTTATTGCAAGGGAAGTGGTCACTGGAAGCGGAACTGCCCCAAATACTTAGCGGACAAGAAGGCCGGCAACGCCAAAGGTATATGTGATATACATGTAATTGATGTGTACCTTACCAGTACTCGTAGTAGCTCCTGGGTATTTGATACCGGTGCGGTTGCTCATATTTGTAACTCAAAATAGGAACTACGGAATAAACGGAGACTGGCGAAGGACGAGGTGACGATGCGCGTCGGGAATGGTTCCAAGGTCGATGTGATCGCCGTCGGCACGCTACCTCTGCATCTACCCACGGGATTAGTTTTAAACCTCAATAATTGTTATTTAGTGCCAGCTTTGAGCATGAACATTGTATCTGGATCTCGTTTAATTCGAGATGGCTACTCATTTAAATCCGAGAATAATGGTTGTTCTATTTATTTGAGAGATATGTTTTATGGTCATGCCCCGCTGGCAATGGTTTATTTTTGATGAATCTCGAACGTGATGTTACACATATTCATAGTGTGAATACCAAAAGATGTAAAGTTGATAACGATAGTCCCACATACTTGTGGCACTGCCGCCTTGGTCACATTGGTGTCAAGCGCATGAAGAAGCTCCATGCAGATGGACTTTTGGAGTCTCTTGATTACGAATCATTTGACACGTGCGAACCATGCCTCATGGGTAAGATGACCAAGACCCCGTTCTCCGGAACAATGGAGCGAGCAACCAACTTATTGGAAATCATACATACCGATGTGTGCGGTCCAATGAGTGTTGAGGCTCGCGGAGGATATCGTTATGTTCTCACTCTCACTGATGACTTAAGTAGATATGGGTATGTCTACCTAATGAAACACAAGTCTGAAACCTTTGAAAAGTTCAAGGAATTTCAGAGTGAGGTTGAGAATCAACGTGACAGAAAAATAAAATTCTTACGATCAGATCATGGTGGAGAATATTTATGTCACGAGTTTGGTGCACACTTAAGGAAATGTGGAATAGTTTCACAACTCACGCCGCCTGGAACACCTCAGAGAAACGGTGTGTCCGAACGTCGTAATCGCACTCTATTGGATATGGTGCGATCTATGATGTCTCTTACCGATTTACCGCTCTCATTTTGGGGCTATGCTTTAGAGACTGCCGCATTCACTTTAAATAGGGCTCCGTCGAAATCCGTTGAGACGACACCGTATGAATTATGGTTTGGGAAGAAACCTAAGCTGTCGTTTCTAAAAGTTTGGGGATGCGATGCTTATGTCAAGAAACTTCAACCTGAAAAGCTCGAACCCAAGTCGGAGAAATGCGTCTTCATAGGATACCCTAAGGAAACTATTGGGTATACCTTCTACCTCAGATCCGAAGGCAAGATCTTCGTTGCCAAGAACGGGTCCTTTCTAGAGGAGTTTCTCTCGAAAGAATTGAGTGGGAGGAAAGTGGAACTTGATGAGGTGATAGTCACCCCTTCCGAACCGGAAAGTAGCGCAGCGCGGGAAAATGTTCCTGTGGTGCCTACACCGACTGGGGAGGAAGTTAATGATGATGATCATGAAGCTTCGGATCAAGTTACTACTGAACTTCATAGGTCCACAAGGACACGTTCCGCACCAGAGTGGTACGGCAACCCTGTCCTGGAAATCATGTTGTTAGACAACGGTGAACCTTCGAACTATGAAGAAGCGATGGCGGGCCCGGATTCCGACAAATGGCTAGAAGCCATGAAATCCGAGATAGGATCCATGTATGAAAACGAAGTATGGACTTTGAATGACTTGCCCGATGATCGGCGAGCCATAGAAAACAAATGGATCTTTAAGAAGAAGACGGACGCGGATGGTAATGTGACCATCTATAAGGCTCGACTTGTCACTAAGGGTTATCGACAAGTTCAAGGGGTTGACTACGATGAGACTTTCTCACCCGTAGCGAAGCTGAAGTCCGTCTGAATCATGTTAGCAATTGCCGCATACTATGATTATGAGATATGGCAGATGGACGTCAAAACGGCATTCCTTAACGGCTTCCTTAAGGAAGAGTTGTATATGATGCAGCCAGAAGGTTTTGTCGATCCTAAGAATGCTAACAAAGTATGCAAGCTCCAGCGCTCAATCTATGGGCTGGTGCAAGCATCTCGGAGTTGGAACATTCGCTTTGATGAGATGATCAAAGCGTTTGGGTTTACACAGACTTATGGAGAAGCCTGTGTTTACAAGAAAGTGAGTGGGAGCTCTGTAGCATTTCTCTTATTATATGTGGATGACATACTATTGATGGGAAATGATATAGAATTCTTGGAAAGTATAAAGGCCTATTTGAATAAGTGTTTTTCAATGAAGGACCTTGGAGAAGCTGCTTATATATTAGGCATCAAGATCTATAGAGATAGATCAAGACGCCTCATTGGTCTTTCACAGAGTATGTACCTTGACAAGATATTGAAGAAGTTCAATATGGATCAGTCCAAGAAGGGGTTCTTGCCTGTATTGCAAGGTGTGCAATTGAGCACGGCTCAATGCCCGACCACGGCAGAAGATATAGAAAAGATGAGTGTCATCCCCTATGCCTCGGCCATAGGGTCTATTATGTATGCCATGCTGTGTACCAGACCTGATGTAAACCTTGCCGTGAGTTTGGTAGGAAGGTACCAAAGTAATCCCGGCATGGAACACTGGACAGCGGTCAAGAATATCCTGAAGTACCTGAAGAGGACTAAGGATATGTTTCTCGTTTATGGAGGTGACGAAGAGCTCGTCGTAAAGGGTTACGTCGACACTAGCTTCGACACAGATCTGGATGACTCGAAGTCACAAACCGGATACGTGTATATTTTGAATGGAGGAGCAGTAAGCTGGTGCAGTTGCAAGCAAAGCGTCGTGGCGGGATCTACATGTGAAGCGGAGTACATGGCAGCCTCGGAGGCAGCACAGGAAGCAGTCTGGGTGAAGGAGTTTATTACCGACCTAGGGGTGATTCCCAATGTGTCGGGCCCGATGACTCTCTTCTGTGACAACACTGGAGCTATTGCCCTTGCGAAGGATCCCAGGTTTCACAGGAAGACCAGGCATATCAAGCGTCGCTTCAACTCCATTCGTGAAAGTGTTCAAAATGGAGACATAGATATTTGTAAAGTACATACGGACCTGAATGTAGCAGATCCGTTGACTAAACCTCTCCCTAGAGCAAAACATGATCAACACCAGGACGCAATGGGTGTTCGATTCATCACAATGTAACTAGATTATTGACTCTAGTGCAAGTGGGAGACTGTTGGAAATATGCCCTAGAGGCAATAATAAATGGTTATTATTATATTTCTTTGTTCATGGTAATTGTCTATTGTTCATGCTATAATTGTGTTATCCGGAAATTGTAATACATGTGTGAATACATAGACCACAACGTGTCCCTAGTAAGCCTCTAGTTGACTAGCTCGTTGATCAACAGATAGTCATGGTTTCCTGACTATGGACATTGGATGTCGTTGATAACGGGATCACATCATTAGGAGAATGATGTGATGGACAAGACCCAATCCTAAGCATAGCATAAAAGATCGTGTAGGTTCGTTTGCTAGAGCTTTTTCAATGTCAAGTATCTTTTCCTTAGACCATGAGATCGTGCAACTCCCGGATACCGTAGGAGTGCTTTGGGTGTGCCAAACGTCACAACGTAACTGGGTGACTATAAAGGTGCACTACGGGTATCTCCGAAAGTGTCTGTTGGGTTGGCACGGATCGAGACTGGGATTTGTCACTCCGTGTGACGGAGAGGTATCTCTGGGCCCACTCGGTAATGCATCATCATAATGAGCTCTATGTGACTAAGGCGTTAGTCACGGGATCATGCATTGCGGTACGAGTAAAGAGACTTGCCGGTAACGAGATTGAACAAGGTATTGGGATACCGACGATCGAATCTCGGGCAAGTAACATACCGATTGACAAAGGGAATTGTATACGGGATTGATTGAATCCTCGACACCGTGGTTCATCCGATGAGATCATCGTGGAACATGTGGGAGCCAACATGGGTATCCAAATCCCGCTGTTGGTTATTGACCGGAGAGGCGTCTCGGTCATGTCTGCATGTCTCCCGAACCCGTAGGGTCTACACACTTAAGGTTCGGTGACGCTAGGGTTGTAGAGATATGTGTATGCGGAAACCCGAAAGTTGTTCGGAGTCCCGGATGAGATCCCGGACGTCACGAGGAGTTCCGGAATGGTCCGGAGGTGAAGAATTATATATAGGAAGTCAAGTTTCGGCTACCGGGAAAGTTTCGGGGGTTACCGGTATTGTACCGGGACCACCGGAAGGGTCCCGGGGGTCCACCGGGTGGGGCCACCTATCCCGGAGGGCCCCGTGGGCTGAAGTGGGAAGGGAACCAGCCCCTAGTGGGCTGGGCGCCCCCCCATGGGCCTCCCCCCATGCGCCTAGGGTTGGGAACCCTAGGGTGGGGGGGCTTCCCACTTGCCTTGGGGGGCAAGGCAACCCCTTCCCCCCTTTGGCCGCCCCCCCTTGAGATCCCATCTCCAGGGCCGGCGCCCCCCAGGGGGCCTATATAAAGGGGGGGAGGGAGGGCAGCAACCTACAGCCTTGGGCGCCTCCCTCCTCCCCTGCAACACCTCTCCCTCTCGCAGAAGCTCGGCGAAGCCCTGCCGAGACCCGCTACATCCACCACCACGCCGTCGTGCTGCTGGATCTCCATCAACCTCTCCTTCCCCTTGCTGGATCAAGAAGGAGGAGACGTCGCTGCACCGTACGTGTGTTGAACGCGGAGGTGCCGTCCGTTCGGCACTCGGTCATCGGTGATTTGGATCACGGCGAGTACGACTCCGTCATCCACGTTCATTGGAACGCTTCCGCTCACGATCTACAAGGGTATGTAGATGCACTCCTTTCCACTCGTTGCTAGTATGCTCCATAGATGGATCTGTTGGAAATATGCCCTAGAGGCAATAATAAATGGTTATTATTATATTTCTTTGTTCATGGTAATTGTCTATTGTTCATGCTATAATTGTATTGTCCGGAAATCGTAATACATGTGTGAATACATAGACCACAACGTGTCCCTAGTAAGCCTCTAGTTGACTAGCTCGTTGATCAACAGATAGTCATGGTTTCCTGACTATGGACATTGGATGTCGTTGATAACGGGATCACATCATTAGGAGAATGATGTGATGGACAGGACCCAATCCTAAGCATAGCATAAAAGATCGTGTAGTTTCGTTTGCTAGAGCTTTTCCAATGTCAAGTATCTTTTCCTTAGACCATGAGATCGTGCAACTCCCGGATACCGTAGGAGTGCTTTGGGTGTGCCAAACGTCACAACGTAACTGGGTGACTATAAAGGTGCACTACGGGTATCTCCGAAAGTGTCTGTTGGGTTGGCACGGATCGAGACTGGGATTTGTCACTCCGTGTGACGGAGAGGTATCTCTGGGCCCACTCGGTAATGCATCATCATAATGAGCTCTATGTGACTAAGGCGTTAGTCACGGGATCATGCATTGCGGTACGAGTAAAGAGACTTGCCGGTAACGAGATTGAACAAGGTATTGGGATACCGACGATCGAATCTCGGGCAAGTAACATACCGATGGACAAAGGGAATTGTATACGGGATTGATTGAATCCTCGACATCGTGGTTCATCCGATGAGATCATCGTGGAACATGTGGGAGCCAACATGGGTATCCAGATCCCGCTGTTGGTTATTGACCGGAGAGGCGTCTCGGTCATGTCTGCATGTCTCCCGAACCCGTAGGGTCTACACACTTAAGGTTCGGTGACGCTAGGGTTGTAGAGATATGTGTATGCGGAAACCCGAAAGTTGTTCGGAGTCCCGGATGAGATCCCGGACGTCACAAGGAGTTCCGGAATGGTCCGGAGGTGAAGAATTATATATAGGAAGTCAAGTTTCGGCCACCGGGAAAGTTTCGGGGGTTACCGGTATTGTACCGGGACCACCGGAAGGGTCCCCGGGGTCCACCGGGTGGGGTCACCTATCCCGGAGGGCCCCGTGGGCTGAAGTGGGAAGGGAACCAGCCCCTAGTGGGCTGGGCGCCCCCCATGGGCCTCCCCCTGCGCCTAGGGTTGGAAACCCTAGGGTGGGGGGGCGCCCCACTTGCCTTGGGGGGCAAGGCACCCCCTTGGCCGCCGCCCCCCCCTCTAGATGGGGCTTGGCCGGCGCCCCCCCTCCCAGGGGGCCTATATAAAGGGGGGGGGGGAGGGAGGGCAGTAGTACAACAGCCTTGGGCGCCTCCCTCCTCCCCTGCTACACCTCTCCCTCTCGCAGAAGCTCGGCGAAGCCCTGCCGAGACCCGCTACATCCACCACCACGCCATCGTGCTGCTGGATCTCCATCAACCTCTCCTTCCCCCTTGCTGGATCAAGAAGGAGGAGACGTCGCTGCACCGTACATGTGTTGAACGCGGAGGTGCCGTCCGTTCGGCACTCGGTCATCGGTGATTTGAATCACGGCGAGTACGACTCTGTCATCCACGTTCATTGGAACGCTTCCGCTCGCGATCTACAAGGGTATGTAGATGCACTCCTTTCCCCTCGTTGCTAGTATACTCCATAGATGGATCTTGGTGAGCGTAGGAAAATTTTAAAATTATGCTACGATTCCCAACACCGGCATGGACAGGAATCCGCAACTGCTATTTTGAAAAAAGTAGTAGTGGCTGGTAAAAAACACCACCGCAACTACTTTGTGCACAGCAGTGGCGGATAATATGTAGCACCTGCCACATGTAAATTATTACCAAATTCCCCACGGGATGAAGACAACATAGGCATGCACTCTAGTAGGGCCCACCACTGCTTTAACATGAACCCGTGGCGGGCAAGAAATATGCCTGCCACACATATCTTTCGACAACCCATGCCAATTTTTTAAAATAATTCCCAAAGTTTGCAGTCGTGGGCATTAAAGTCTGCCCGCCACACATATCTTAAGTCTAAAAATACTGAAAAAAATTATTTACTAGACTAGAATCATCCCAAATTTGAGATTTGGGGTTTAGATGGTGTTGTTACTCATGAAAAAAGTTTGAAGTTGAAAATCTTTAAAAAAAGTTAGAGTTGCGTGTGGAAGGCGTCGTTTTTCATTCGGAACCCTGACACTTCAAGGGAGAGTGTCTAGTTTGTACACAAGGTGCATCAAGTTCTTGCCATAACACTCTCAAATTTTTAACACACCCTACAGGTTCCGATGAAGACACCACGACAGGTTTCATCCCTTTCTACAACATTTGCACGCCCAAAGTTTTTTTGCCCTTTTTAGTGGCCGGGAAAAGAGTTAATGCTTAGAAAATAGCAAACCAACTCAAAAAGTTACAAAATTTGAGCATGGGTCTTTCAATGGTGTGTATTAATCATGGAGAAATATTGATGTTGAAATGCTTTAAAAAGGAGATTTTTTGTGTGGAACGGGGTGGTTTCCTTTCGAAACGCAGATACTTCGCCGCTGAGTGTTTAGTTTTTCATGAAGTGCATTAAGTTTTTGCGAGAACGCTCTCAAATTTTCACCACATACTACAGGGGTCAAATGAGGACCCCATGCCAAGTTCCATCATTTTAGGAGCTGGTTTGTACACTCTTTCCTACCGAAGAGACCTTCTACTGGCTGGAAAACGAGTTATTTCTAGCAACCAACTCCACATTTGAACATGGGGCTTCCAATGGTTTGAATTAATCATGGAAAACGTTTGAAGTTGAAATCATATAGAAAAAGTAATTCCATACTAACTAAAAATTAAAAATAATTATAGTGGCGGGCCCTTCTAACCGCCCGCCACTCATATCTTACTTTGTTATGGCGGGCGCTTGCCACCGCCCGCCATTTCTATCTCTGTACATACCACTCATGCGTCCATCCGACCCGTCCTTTTAAATTTTCACTTCTATCTCGGCCTACTTGCTCTCCCCCCTCCACATCTGGATCCCGCTGGCATCCCTCCCTATTGCTGGAGCATCGTCCACCATAGCCTCCTGCCCACGCCGTCCGCCACCGCGACTGCCGGAGCCGCCTTCCATGTCGTCCGTCGCCTCGACCACTGGAGCTTCCATCCCTCCTTCCCTCACTAGCTAACATGGCCCCCTCCCGCCCGTCGTTGCCTCTAGATACTATCTTGATCCAGTTAGTTTGTCGGATTAAATCAGGCTTTAGTTAGGGTTAGGGCAATGCAATAGTAAGTGTAATTTTCAATTTCAATTAATAGGTAGGGTCCGCCAAATACTGTAGGTAGGGTTTGTCTCTAGGTATTTTCGTTTTTGTTTTTTATTTTCTATTTTTATTATTCAAGTTTATTTCTATGCAAACTTGTTCAAAAATCAAAATTGCTTCAAATTCCAAATTTGGTTCCTTTTCAAAATTTGTTCATAATTTCAAAAATGTTTAGGTTTCAAAATTTTGTTCACAATTTCAAAAATTGTTCATGTTTTCAATTTTTTTGATAAATACACAAATTGGTTGCATTTTCAAAAAGAAAATGTTTGAGGAATTTGAAAGAACATGCGTGTTTTCATGAGTTGTTCAGAATTTTGAAAATATGTTTCCTTCTTCCGAATTTGTTCGCAGATTAAAAATAATCATGTTTCCAAAAAAGTGTAGAGATTTAACAAAAATGCATTTTCAAATATTTTAGTGTGGATTTCAAAATATTTGTTCCGTTTCAAAAAAAATCTCACATTCAAAAAGTGTTTGTGTTTTTCAGGAAATGTTCGCAAATTTAAATTTTTGTTCAGAATTTCCAAAAAATTCACAGTTCCAAAATTCGTGGGGGTACAAAAAGTTTGGTCCTTTTAAAAAAATGAGTTTAAAAAAATGTATTCATAATTTTGAAAAATGTTAGTGTGCCAAAAAATGTTCACTTCTTAAAACAATCACGTTCGAATTTTTCCAAAAAATGTTCATTGCTCGTTTGGTCACAAAATTTAGTGGTTTCAATGGCTAGGCACACGCACCTAACAGTAAGAGGTCTGGGGTTCCAATCCCACTTCGCGTGCATAGATTTTATGAAAGCATGTGTTGCTTTCCGACTGGGCCAAGTGGTATAATGAGCAAGGTTGCGAGTGAAGTTGCAGACTTGTTCATCTAGTTGAAGGAAGGGAAGAATTCATCGAATCAGTTAGAGTCCGTCAAGTGGAGCGATTGGTTAGAGTCCGCCGAGTGCCGATATATTTGCCTGTGGGAGCGATCAAAACTATTCGACGTATTTCGCAGAAGTTGACGGCAGGCGGCAGTGTGTTCTCGGCGGAGATAGGTGTGGCACGTGTGCATGTATTCAGCCTGTTCAGCCGCAAGCGACGTGTACGTCACATGAACAGAGCCGGAACACGAGCAAGGGCCCATGTCTAGGGAGAGCAGGCGGAACCCAAACGACGCTGAGTTCACATGTCACACATAGGGTGATTCCTATTTTAGACTTACTGCGCAAATTGCAGGGGAATCGCACGAGCCACTGAGTGAATATGAGACGGCCCAGCCTATTATTTCCTTCTTATTTTTTAAAATGTTTGAGCACATTGAAAATTGTTCATTTTTTACAAATGCATTTGGAATCACAAATTGAGATATGTCACTGTAGGATTTTATAAAAGTGTTCACGTTATTAAAAAGTGTTGAAAAGTTTCAAAAATATACAGAGAAGTTTAACAAATCATTTTTTCACAAACATTTTAACAAATGTTTAAATTTCTAAACTATAGTTATGTGTTTTCTGAATTATTTTATTAAAATAAAGTATTTTCATGTTTTTTGAAAAACCAAATAAAAACGGGTGAAAGCAAAAAATTGCTGTCCGGCTCACTACAGTGCCTCACTATTGAGCCATCTCAGTGATGGGCGAAAGATGGGCATCTTTTTGCCAATAGCGTCCAATAGGAGCTCTCGACAAGCAAATGGGAGACCTCCTATCTGACGTTCTTTGTGTCCAATATATGAGGGCTCAAGCACAGATGATCAAGCCGTTACAGCGCTAAGCAATAGTTGCGAGCATTCCACCAGTTTTTCCTTTTTTTGTTTTATAAATTTCAATTTCGTTTTCTTAATTATGATTTTCGCAGAAACTTTAAAATTTATTTATTAGAAATATGAAAAATTTACTAAAATTTGGAGAATTTTTGAAAATTATTTTGTGATATTTTTAAACCTGATTTTTTTCAAGGGAACATTATTTTAAAACGTTAATATTTTTGTAAATTTGGAAAATTCTCTAAAACTTCATAATTATTTTGTAAATTTATTAATATTCTATGAAAACATGATCATTTTAAAGAACTTTTATGAATTTTTTAAAATTCTGATTTTTAATAGATGAAAATGGGAAGAAGGAAAACAAAATAATCAATACAATCGTAAATAGAGCCGGAAAAACATGGTAGAGATAGAAAAACAGAAAACAAGACAGAACCTTCAGAAGGTTCCAAAAACAGAAAATCAGAGTAAAAACACAGTAACAACTAAAATGGGCTAGTCCAGATTCACTTGCTCGCTTGCGAGTCTAGGAGATTGTGCGACATTATGTTGCACAGAGCCTCATATAGGAAACGTTGACTAACACATATGGGCATGGAGCGCGAGAGCTACGTGTCATAGAGGATGTGCCGACCAAGCCAGCCTCCAGGACGAAAAGAAAGACACACATATCAACTACTCCCTCCGTTCCTAAATATTTATCTTTTTAGAGATTTTAAATAAACTACCACATACGCATCTATATAGATATATATTAAAGTATAGATTCACTCATTTTGCTCTGTATATAGTCACTTGTTAAAATATATAGAAAGACAAATATTTAGGTATGGAGGGAATAGTACCAAGATAAATCGAGCATGGGAAAGATGCAATTGGTTATGGACAATGCTGATCCACCTACAAGTTGTCTCTGTGTATGCAAGTCTAGCTAGTCCACAACCTGACTGATTTGCCTGTCTCGCTGATTATTACTGCATGTAGCCATTCAAACAGTCTGTTAGAGCGTTAGATGGTCACAATGTCTCTATGTGAACTTTTTTTTTAAAGGGTGGCCTTGTTCTTGCATGCCTCCATCTAACATGCTCTTTGGTATTATATGGAGCAATAACGGCCACAGAAGAATCTACTTGCTGCAACTACCTCGAGGTGCTGCAACCAAACTACAATTGTTAGGTGGACTTTGACGAGGCATGATTTGCCTAGCCCAAACAATTCCTGCCTTAAAAAGGCTGTTACATCGCATAGCACAATGGACACTAAAAGCTGTAGTGGAAGAACGCATGGGTTTCTCCTTTGTTTTAACTACTTGCTGGGAATAATGATCATAGATGAGAACAGTGGCCGGTAATTGTGGGATCTACTATATATACAGGAATAGGATGCACCCGGAATTTTAGCTGGAGAAGCATTAGAAATGCTAGTACATCCTGGGTCAACTTGTCTAGAGCATCTTCATTGTGGATATACGCAGGCACGGTGATCATGTCTGAATTGGATCATGTCTTGTGTTCTGTCAACTCATTTCAGCTATTGGAGCTTCGGCTGTGGCCTGTGGGTCAACGAAGACTTGACAAGCTCATGTATCTTCTCTGGTTCCTTGACCTCTGGAAATGAATAAAAGGCGCTTGAACGGGCCATTTTTAATTTTTGTTTGTGCAAAATCAACTTTAATTTCCCACTTGTATGCCATTTCAACTCTTTCTGTTCCTGGCATTTTCCCTCAATTCCCGTCTCAGTTTCCAAGCTTGATTATTGTTGGGTCTTTGTGTTTTTACACATCTTTGTACCAACAATGAAAAAAAAAAGGTTTTCGATTGAGTAAATTCTCTTGGAACATTCTCAGAGTATCGACTAATCAATGTAATCGAAAACTAGCCGCCGCCGCCGCGAACTCCCTCCTCCTCTCCCTCCGCCGCCGCCGGGCTAAGCCCAGGGGCCGACGGCAGCGGAGGATCTCCTCTCTCTCGTGTCTCCGGGGTGGGGCAGACCCCAAGGTGTGTGGTGGCGCGTCCGATCTGGGATCTGTGGCGCGGCGGATGGCTGCGGCAGGCGGCGGGAGGCCGGCCCGTCCTCGGACGGCCGACTTGGCGCGGCGGGCGGCCAAGTCACGGACGGCTGCTAGGGCTGCGGGCGCAGTGGCTTGCTGCGGTGGCGTGCATGCTGGCTTCAGATCGGCGACGGCGGCATCGAGGGCTTGGTGGTCTCGTCGGCCGCACCTCCGATCGGATCTGTTCTGATCGGCGCAGCCGGCGGTGGTGGTCATCTCTTCCGTCAGAGGTGGTCGGCCTGAGGCTGGGTGTTCGGATATCGAGATCCGTCATCTAGTACCGGTTGCGAGTCGGGGAGACGTAGTTGCCGGTGAAAACCGAGCCGACGGCGGGCGATGGTGGCGTTCTGCGTCGTTACCTTGATGAAGGCATCGTCATGTGACTACCGTCGACCCACTCGTACTGCTCTGGGGGAAACCCTAGGATCTGGTCTTCCAGATCGGACGATGGTGGCATTGCAGTGTCGTTTCTCTCTTGGGAGCATCATTTGTGGGGCAACGCTGGAAGATAGAGGTAGGAGGTGGAGCGGCTTCGTCTTGCACAGAGTTTCGGTGGAAATGTCAAGTCATGCCTGGCCGACAGATGCTACGCTTTGTCATGGCTGTTCGGCAGGTGGTACGCACGACAGATCTTCAAAAGACTTCAAGCTATGTCGGCTGGTGGTACTTGGCGGCATGGTGCCGAGGTGTACCGGCGGCGACCGCGACGTGCTCAGCAGTTCGCGCGCAGGGAGGTGGTGCCGTTTGGCGCCGTGGTGGCGTCGACGGTAGCTAGATCGGGCAAGGTTAATGCGTCAGTATAGCTCTGAAGATGGAGTGGTGGCAGTTGGCGGCGACGGCCTCTAAGAGCGTGCTGGACCAGTGTGTACCCCATACCCGGCAAGTGGCTTAGTTGGGACCTCAGGTCTTAGATGTTAGGATTCGCTGCGAGGTCTGTTTGGTCTAAGGCCCAGACTATCAGCATCCCTGCATCAACTGGATAGGAGTAGCGACAGTTGTTGCCTGGACGGTGGCTTTAGAATACTGTTGTATTTTTTTATAAGGTCTCTGTGAATAATTAATAAAGTGGCTGCATGCATCGCCCAGATGCAGAGGCCGGGGGTCCTCCTCCTTTTCTAAAAAAATAATACTTCAGGAACCCGCTTATTTGTTAACGGTCTGTCGGACGATCACTGTGCCTGCATGTCATCTTGCTGTTTCATCTTTTCATGCTTCCATAACATGTTGTTTGCTGCTATCTTTAAAAGCTGGCTGGGCTCCAACTACCTTGAGGCATTAGTTCTTGATGAACTACAACACCTGCAATGGATAATAACCCTCAATTCTTAGGTGGAGTTTGACATAGCAATAATGCCTAGCCAAAACACTTCCCATCTTTAAAAGCTGGCTACATCTCATATAGAAAAATTAATGGACACTCGATCAAAGCCCTAGTATAAGTACGCATGGCCATGACCCATGAGGATGAGGCCATCTCCTTCGCCGCTACTACTCGCTAGGAAGAATGATCGCGTCAATGACGGGTCAACTGAGGGATGTGCCACATAGGGATAGGATGCATCGGGAATGTTAGCCATAGAGAGATCTTCACAGAAAGTTAAAACTGGGCGCGTGAGCATCTTCATTCTGGAGATCTCCACCGCAGAAGAGAGATGAATCAAGGGCCGGTCCTGGGCCTGAACCAGGGACCCAAAAGTCAGGGCTGACCCAGTCCTCAACCAGTTGCATAGTAATCCAGCCCATCTCACGTCCGTTGATCCCATCTTGGAAGAACAAAATAGGAGCACGGCCAGCCGCAGCCCACAGGCTCGCAGCACTCTACTTGGGTATATTACAGGAATTATTAAACTCTTCACTCCCTCCAACACAAAAGGAGTACAAAATAAATCTATAGAAAAAGGAAATACAAAATGAAACTCGATCTTGCCTGACTGGGCGACTAGTTTGGCGTGTTCCTCTCTAGTCCTATTTCACAGCACTAAACCATGCACCGCTAGCTTTTGTAGCTTTAGTTCCTTTTTATTGGATTTAAAGTCAATTGTGTTGGAAAACTATATATGAAAATACTATTTGTGGATGTCCGGTGCGGACGGCCTGTGGTATTGCGATGTTTACAAGATATTGTCGATGCCCAAAACGACAACTTTAGGTACCAAGTGTTGCTATTTTTTTTTCTTTTGAAACTAGACAATAATTTAATTACGGTGGACAAGTTTCACATATCTTCTGAAAAAACATCGTAATACGCCCAAATAATATACACCTGAGAGGACCATGTTTAATTTATGTTTGAGCAAAATCCACTTTACGCCCGTTGGTTGTCGTAGCGCCATGGAAACAATTCCTTGATTTCAGAAAATTATCCCTTTTTTTAAGCAACACACAGTGGGGAAGGCCCCCACTGTAACTCTTTTCTATTAATATGATGGGGCAATTACATGAATTTGTACAAAGGATTCAAACAATGATAGTTTACAAATAGTCTAGCCAGGACTGCATCCCTTCTTTCAGACTAGGCCTAGCTTTTTTGATGATCATGTCACAGTGCTCCTTGAAGCTAGCAATACATTGGTTGATATTCCTGGTCTGATGATCAAAGATGATGCCATTTCTGTGCTTCCAAATGCTCCAACACCCTGCAATTAGGCATTCATTAAAGCAACATATGTTGTCATGCTTCTTTCCTTCCACAAGCATCTCCACCAAATCAAGATCAGTGTTCCATGGAAATCCAATTGATAACCCGAAATTGTGGCTAAAATCACAGCTGAAAAATAAATGGATGAATTGCTCATTGGGGTCATCATCGCATAGGACACATCTGCTGCTCTCAATGTGGAAGTTTTTCCTCACAAGGAGATGCCTGGTGTTGAGTCTGTCTTGTAGTAGCAACCAGAAGAAAATTTTTTGTTTAGGGAGGGAGCAAGATTTCCAAGTCCAATGAAAAGGTTTGGGAGCATCTGGTGGATTACCAATATATTCCAGATAAATCCTTTTATTGGAATATTTTGTGCCACCCCAATAGAACTGCCATATGTCAATAGATTGGATTCTAGCTCTGCTATTAATCATCTCTCTTACAACAATACTCTGTTGGACAACAATAGATGACATAGGAAGATAGAACATATCATAGAAGCTATCCACATCCAGATTTGTAGCCTGAGCCAGAGTAATTTGCTTGTTTTTAGCATAAGAGTGCAGGTGAGGCATAGTGGTTTCTAGATTATCATCAGCCCACTTGTCATACCGCAAGGCAATGTTGTCCCCTTTGCTAGCATTACATACTGTCATCTGTTTGAAATTTTCAAGGATGGAACAACAATCTCTCCACCAAAATGATCCAACCTTTGTTGGAAAACTGGGAAGATCACCATTTGCATAATAGGAATTCCATATTAGCTTAACCCAAGGAGTATCTGCTCTGTTAAAGACTTGTATAGAAACTTTGTAAGCAGAGCTTTGTTTTGGACTCTGAGGTCCAGGACACCTAAGCCACCATGACTTTTATTTGTGAAGTATTCCATGACTTTTCCTGATTAACACAAATACGAATTAGGTGGAATTCTATACAATGTGTGCAGACGGAATTCTATAAAGGTGAATTTAATCCAGTATCATTTTCTTTTCTCTTATCATGACTAGGAGAAATATCCATAACTAACGGGTTATAATTCGTTTCGTTATTTAGTTAATTTTTAACACAATACAGATGCAAGCGCTCATATAAACATGCATACACTCACCCCTATGAATGCACACACGCACCTTATGAGCACCTCCGAAAGACTGAGCCGGCATATCATCTTGAGATTTTACAAAGTTACTGTAGGCGTCTCGTAGTCGACGGGAACGTCTCCTCCCACTGAGCTTGCATCGCCGAAAATTCTAAAATAAATCCAGGATAAATGCGAGCACCAGGACTTGAACGCTGGTGGGCTAAGGATATACCACTGTCCTCCTAACCATCCAACCACAGGTTGGTTCACAATTTAGTTTTTCTTCTATTATGTGTTTTGAGTTTATGTTGTGTAATGAAGTAGGTACACCATAGAAAACTTGTTTGCCCGTTGAACTCAAAACAGGGGAGCAGGAGAGGATATAGTGAAAATAGTGAGTGATCGGGAAACAGAAGAATGGATAAGCCTTGTTGTTGATGTCAGGTCCAACGGTCCATGATAAATCGACTAGATTCAACTGAAGCACTTTTTTGCATGAATTTTTTTCAATCTATTCATTTTCAGTTGTGGTACTACAAAGAACATTAGAGGTAATAAACATTATAACCAGGTTCATGGACCACCTGGCAATAATTACAATCACTGGAGCGAGCCGAAGGCGTGCCACCGTTATCGCCCCTCACTCGTCGGAGCCGGGCAAATCTTGTTGTATTACACAATCAGGAAGTCGTCATGTTAAGCCTCCATAGGACCAGCGCACTAGAGCAGCAACTATTGCTGATGAATAAAGTTGTAAATCAGAAGGATCAAACCTGTAAACACTTAAACGAAGACGTACGAAGACCAGATCCAAATAGATCAACTGAAGACTAGCACTGGCCGAATCCCGCGAGATCAAGCAGACACACCTACACACGCCTTGCAACGATGCTATACACACCATCAGGATGGGGACAAAACAGTGGAGACATTATTCCTACTGAAGGACATCATCGACGCCACACAACCCCAACTGATACGCTGAACCTAACAAGAACGAGACTGGGGTCGCTCCCGCTGGTGGGGGCTTGAGCTCCTCCACAACTCCATGGCCCAAAGGCTGTCGGAGATGGGGCAGAATGGCGGTTGTGCCAATGGGGAGAGGAGGAAAGCTAGGGATCATTTATTCCGAAAAGGAGGTTTGATGCCCGACCTTTGAATCCAAGGATGCACACAACCATTTTTATTATATTATTCAACATAATTTGTCAAACAAATCACTACAAGAATCCGGGTCTATTGCAACAAAATCGTTCGTCGCAATACATGCCGATTTGTAGCGATAAGTACCTATTGCCACGAAACAACATTCGTTGGCAGCCGTTGTGACTGGACATATGGTAATAGGTTATTTGCCACAAAAAAGAAATCGTGACAATAAAGTGTGCTATTGCAACAACCATGTGGGAAGTTGCCACATGTTTTCTAGTGGCAACACTCACCTGATGCCACAATTTGCTTTGTGGAGATAGCTTTAATGCAACATGTAACGAATCATGGCGACTGATAGCTTGTGGCGATAGACATTTGTGGCAACAACCTATGCTGACGACGTTCATTTTGTGGCGCATACTCTTCCGTGGCAATAGTCAATTGTCGCAATAAACTATGGCAACAATCCTTGTTTCCATGGCATTAGGCATTTTGCTACGAACCGCTACACTTGTGGCATTAACTTATGGCAACAAATATTTCAGTCGTTGTAACAGAAAATTGCAACATACTAGTTTTGGTGGTGATAAATAGGTATCACAACGGGTGAAATGTTTGTAGCAAAAAATTAGTGTGACCATTTAAACTTTTCGTGGTGCTAACATATGGCAATCGAAAGTGGGTTGTTGTAATAGTCTATTGCAATCGTAAAAAAAAAATACAAGCATTCAATTACAATATTCAAAACCATATGTATAATATGTAGATTCATAAAATTCATAATTCTCATAGCAAATATATCCATCAAATGAAACTCAAATGTAATTTAGTCATCCTAATTAAGTGCCAAGACTAACTGTCTGTGATCTAGAGTCCAGTCGAGCTAGTTCTTTGGATCCTGCAATCAAGAAAAAATATTAGTTCTAGTTCACGAGTTCCACATAACATATGCCATACAATTATTCTAGCCCCATTGTTAAAAAGAACTATCGCTAGACTAACTGGAGTGATACTGTGTTAGCAAGCATGTAACTTGAGGGATCAGAACAATTTTCACAAGTAAATGTCTTAAGCATAAGCACATGTACTAAAAGCTTCTTGATTTAAGTTGTGACTCAATCTATAGTTTCAGTTAAGTTCATGTCCCTAGCTAGCACACAGTTGTTTTTTAAGCTATGACTCACAAAAATATGGTATGAAACTAAAACCTGCAGAAACCAATAATCCAACGTCTTATATTTTGATATGGAGGGAGTACATTACAAAATTATGGTATGCAACTGAAAGGTATATGTTAAGCTAATAAATAAAAAAATATTATTATGACATTGGTACATGTTTTAGAATTAGATTTAGTAAAAACCCAAAAATGTTAGATCATTCAGCAACTTCTTTGTAACTAAAGCTAAAAGTTTAGGTGGCTTAACCTTCTTAGGAGAAATGACCCAATGTATGTGCTATATGTAGTCATCGGTTTAGCTTATGTATTAAGCCGTCTATGCAAGTGAACATATAGCAGAAGACTGGGTAATTCCTAATTAGTGTATTCTAGTTAATTAACCAAGCATGGCAAGAAAACTAAAATGAAACAATTGGTCCAAAAGAAAATAGAAGAGCATGTGCATTGCACAGAGAGACAATAGTAGGAATAGTATATAAAATCAATGGAAGATCAGTACAAAAACAATGTATCTATACGTTGATTCCCCCCCAAAGAAATTATGTAGTTATGTGGCAATAGGAAGAGGAATTAAGAGAGGTAGAAACCTATGGAGAGGTGAATCAATTCTGCATACCTATTTGAACACCTAATGTCGTGCCATGATTTTGTTCAGTACACTCCAAAGGTGTATGGCTTCCATCTGTTATCAGACATCTCATGTTAGAAACGACTAAGTTTGTGCTTAATCCGCTTTTGTTCTCCAAGTCGGATGCGTAGTGACGACTGGCATGGCCACAAACTCATACCTACAGTATCCGTGTAAGGGTGAGATGCTTAATGCATCACCATGTGATGAATCCAAACACTTGTCTCAAGATGTAACATTTGGTCTGTCTTTAGTCACCTACGATTGGAAATTATCCATATTTTATTCACCATGGTCACCGCAGCCTGAGCACCCCACAACAGCCACGTGAAGACCCCTTAGTCCCGGTTCGTAACAAAACCGGGACTAAAAAGGGGGGCCTTTAGTCCTGATTCCTTAGTCCCGGTTGCACAATCGGGACTAAAGGCCCTTACGAACAGAGACTACTAACCCGTTTCCTACTAGTGTTCGGTTACACTATGGACATTATGTGTCGCGCTAGTTGTAATAGGGACAAGAATATACCAAAAATTCCTTCACTTGGTTACGCTACATGCGGGCATTATCTTAATGCTACGCGGTATTAGTAGTAAGACAAGTAAGGCAAAAGTTAATTAAAAAATGCATTCAGGCTACAAACCCAAAGACCAAAATCATGCAAGATGTATTATGAAATATGTTGCATCAATAGAACCAATCTTACTTGGTTATGCTACACGCGGACAATACATTAGTGTTACACGGTGTAGTAGTAATAAAAGTAAGATTAAACTAAATGAAATGTCCAAGCCATACATTTCAACTAAAGTCATATAAGATATGTTATAAAACACTACAATGCTATAAGAGCCTAAATTGTTAGCATCATCAAAATTGCACGTCATAAACTAATTTTATTTGGTTACACTACACGCGGACACGATATTAGTGTTACGCGGTGTTAGTAGTAATACAAGTGAGATAAGCTTTAAAATGTTCAAAGCCACAAACTTGGGCCAGATTCATGTTAAATATGTTATAAATGCTCCTATGCTATAAGAGCCTAAACTATTAGCATCATCACAAATGGATATCACAAGGTCCCTTTACTTTTGTTATGGTACACACATGAGCGCCAATGAAATGACGCTACGTGGAGTTAGTGCTAATACCATGTAAGGTACACATATAAACAAAGATGATGGATGTCATATGACTCATGCAATACCATAATTGCTCCACAAACCTCTGCTTGGTTACGCTTCACGCGGGCATTATCTTAGTGCTACGCGGTGTTAGTAGTAATACAGGTATATAAAGTAGAACTTAATAAAAATAGGTTCACTCCACATTCACATATGCATACAAAATTCATGCAAAATACATGACAAGTCATATTCCATGTAGCCCATGTAGGCTTTAACAAACAAAAGTATCATAAGCAGCCTCCACCCGCACTAGTAGAAAAAGTGCCATTTGTCCCGGTTCGTAAGGCCCATTTGTCCCGGTTGGGGAACCGGGACTAAAGGGCCGGTACTAAAGCCCTATACCTTTAGTCCCGGTTCTTACACCAACCGGGACAGATGGGCCTCCACGTGGCCGCTGCGGCAGCCCAGGCAGGAGGGCCTTTGGTCCCGGTTGGTAGCACCAACCGGGACCAAAAGGCATCCACGCGTCAGTAGCTGGCAGGAGCTGAGGTTTTTGTTTTTTTGAAACGGGGTGGGTTTTGTAGGGTTAATTTAGGTGTTTCATATATTGTGTTAGCTAGCTAATTAATAGAGAGAAGTGTCCTCTCTTATCTCCGTGCTTGGTCGACGCTACGTACTATACGTATAAAGAGGACTCGACACGCTAGCTAGTAAGCAAATGAAGGAAACCATTAAGTACAGAAGATCGTCATGAACATATGCATACAGAGAGAAGTGATATCGACCTCTCCTTCTCCGAGAGATTGGTCGAACAACAAGTTTTCGTATATCTATCTGACGCTACTGGCTACATATATACAATATAAGATCTCTTACAATATAATCTCGTAATTATATATGAACTCAGGATCCACATGGTATTCTCCGTCTTTATTGATCACGTGGTCAAGAAAGAATGCCGCCAATTCCTCTTGAATTGCTCGCATGCGATCTGGTGCTAGGAGTTCATCCCGCATCTGAAACATCTAATTTGAAGAAGGGGGCCAATACATATATATGAATGAATGAAACTCAACACAAATGATGGTAATAAAATAAAATTGTGAATATTATTGCTTACGCACTTCATATTGCTTTTTAGAGTAGCCCCGCTCACAGGTCGTGTGGCGGATGGACTCGCAAACGTAGTATCCACAGTAATTATTCCCGGCTTCCTGCACAACCACTCTACAAGAAATAGAGGTCAATCAAACTGATAAGCAAGCATGCTAAATGGTATTGATGAAACTAGCGCTTGAATCACTAGGAGATGTGACACCCAAAATTTTAATTTTGGTTTTATCAAAATCTTTTATTTGATTTGAGGAGGGTATTTAAATTCTCTTCTAAAGAACTCTCCCTCTCAAAAAATTTCTTTTATGGCAAGTGTTTTGTTTGGATTCACCCAAGACTTGATTTTTGGACTTGGAGGTTTTTCCATCTTATGTGGACTCAACACCAAATGTTTTTCATTTGGGAAATTAAGCTTTTGAAAATCTTTTAAATAGCCCTATGGCATTTGGAGTGATCTTTTCCCCTTCCCAAAAACTCCTCTTGCCATGACATGAGTGGAAATCCCCTCCCAAAAGCCATTCCTCATCTTTGTGTCAAGATATACTTCAAATCCAGCAAGTTGAACCTCCCCACGATTTTTCTTTCATTTATTTCTTATCAAAAATATTTTCTGCCTTCTATTTTGATCCTTGGAGGTTTACAAAGGAACTACCTTTTCTACCTTGAGTTTGGCCTCCAAACTATTTTCCCTGGCTAGTCCTTAGAGCCCTCAACCAAGATCCATGAAGATCCACTGGTCTCCAGTTCAAAATTTTCAAATGGTGCTTGCTACAAGTTTGGACCATATTTGTCAAATTTGATGAAATTCAATTGTTTTCTCCTCCTAAAAATCTGAGAAAATTCAGGCAGCCTCTGGATGCATTGAGAGGTCACCTCACCAAGTCCCAGCTCCAGAAATATTTTTCTTCATGCCAAATCATTTCGTCGAACACTTGAAGGGCACTGTTACTGTCAAGTTCAGAAGTTCAGTAAACAGTTTCAGTGAACCACTGTCGTTTTCTTCAGAGCCCCTTCTCGATCTCGCCAGTGGCCGCGGTGGCCCCGTGCGCCCTGTGCTTCCTTCTTATCCCCGTGCCGCACGATCGCCTGGAGGCTTGCGGGCGTCAGCGACGAGCAGGAGGAGGTGCGCCACCCCGTGAGCGACGGCAGCAGCGGCCTTTGCGGCTGCCAGAGAGGCGCAGCGTTGGACGGCGCCGTCCAGCGCCGCCCAAGCCACCAGAGGCCACCGCGTGGCCATCCACTCACCCGTGCACGCTGCAGTCCCTCGTCGTGAACTGGTAGGTGCGGAGCGCGCTCCCTGTCGCCGCCGCGCCCGTACGGCCGTTCCGTCGAGGACCGGCGTATTACACCAAGCCCGACCGAGGTTTAGCAGAGGAATGGCACCAGTGATCCTCCACGGTGATGCCTAGCCACCTAAACCCCCTGCACAACCTCTGCCTCGCCGTAATTGCTCGCCGGAGCTATCCCGTTCACGGCCACCCCCTCGGATCGCCTATAAAAGGAGGTCCCGAGCTCGAACTCGAACCCGCACCACCTCCACGCACCACCAGTACCACGCCAAGCCACTGGGCAGCCCCCGAGGGAGTCTTCTTCCCCAACTCCGGCCGCCTCGACCCGCTTCGGGACCCAGCTCGATTCACCCCCGTGCGTGCACCCCTACCCCTCAGCTCTTGCCAGTAGCCTCCTAGTACATCCACTCTTCTGACCCGCGCATCAATTTGGAGTTTGCAGCACCCACCGGAGTACTCCACCATCGCCCGAACCACCGTCCGCCGGAGATAGTGTCGCCGTCGACGTGGTGCTCTCCGACGGCCAAGTCCCCCACCCACCGACGCGGAAGAACACCCTGAACCTCTTGGTACCCTCCGATCTCTCTGCCTCGCCGTGGTTCAACGCCGGCGACCACCGCAGCCTTCGGGCACCGGCGAGCTCCGTTGGGAGTTTTAAACCTGACGGGTGGGACCCCCCCGTCAGCCTCTCTTCTTTTCCCCTCGAACCGTTTTCTGAAAACGCCTTCGGGCAGAATGTGTTTTCCCCTTGGGCTAACGTATTTCCTACCGAACCGTTTTCTGTTTTCTCAAACAAGTCCCTGGATCTTTTCTGTTTCATCACAGATCAGTCCTTGGACTAAAACCCTTATATCTTTTTAATAAAAGATGATTTTTGATTGATTCTTTTTCTGACAGTCTTATATTTTTGTCTAGTTTTTTATAGTATTTATTTGGAAATTTTTTGGAACAATTTTTATGCACGCAACTATTTTCACGTTAGTATACGGTTTCGTTATACCGTAGGTTCCGGAGTAGGTGACGAAGCCGCGAACTTCGCCGAGCTAGACTCCGACTTCTCCGAACCAGGCAAGCATGTTTGAACCTTTGATATGATAGGTGTTTTGCATGTTTTCTTGAATGGTTTGTGCATGGCATATGAGCATCGGTGAGTATTACGTTGCATGCAAGGCAACTAACCATGTGTTCCGAAGTTACTGTGATCGTTGATGAGAGATGACCTGATCATGTGGTGACATGAAAGGTAGTAAGATGGTATTGTTGTAGCATGCCAGTCTTACGTCATCCGATAAACTCCGACGTTAACGTGGACTGAGCCACGTTACCGTTCTTCCCCTTTCGTGCTGCCACATGTTTTCTGCAAAGAATACGGTTTAGTAAGTTGCTAACCTCTTTCCTTGTACACACCAAATAGAGGGGCCGAGATGAGGGTTCCATGGCCTTGGATTAAAGCCAGTCATCTGGTCAGGGGGCATGGGTGTTTCCGGTTGGGACCGAGAGGGGGGCACCCCTTAGAGCGCGCGGTATAAATTTGATCCCATGCTACGCGAGGTTGTAGCCTCCCCGTCTCAAAGTTTTTCTTGAACGTTGCCGAGGGTGATTCCTGGCATCGGAATGTTGAATGGGTGTGTACTGGTTAGATGTGTTTCTCCTAAAACACCATAAACGGAACTAGTCCCTTGTGACTACTGAAATCCGTTGGCTGTGGTTAAGAGTACAAACTCTGCAGAGTCAAATCCTTCCGAGTCATCGTGTCCATGATCAAGGACCGTGGCCAGCATATCCATATCCATGTCAGTCCCTATGTCAGTCTCCATGGTAAATCCCCGGTGAACAAGTTTGAGTGGTAAACCCGGTTGTATTATTATTCCTGTGGATGGACTAACCTTTTATTTATCTCGTACTTGAATGTTCCCTTGAAATGATTTAAATTCATGAGCTGCTGAAATATCAAGATATGTAATATAAGCCCTTTATGTGATGTCGCCCAGACGTCCGACTGTGGCACGCTCGTCATTTATTTTTGATATAAGCCCTTTATGTGATGTCGCTCAGACGTCCGACTGTGGCACGCTCGTTATTTACTTTCGATATAAGCCCTTTATGTGATGTCGCTCAGACGTCCGACTGTGGCACGCTCGTTATTTACTTTTGATATAAGCCCTTTACGTGATGTCGCTCAGACGTCCGACTGTGGCACGCAGTGTCATTTATATTCCATTACAAGCCCTTTATGTGGTGTCGCCTTGATGCCCGACTGCGGCATTATTATCTCATTTGTACCCTTTTGAGGAGTCATTCAGACACTCGATTGGCCTTCAGCATTACATTGGGATTTCGGGAGGATTACCGCCCGACTTTCTTTTATTTCCCATGCATTGCTATCTCATTGTCTGAGTGCGCTCTATTAATCTGTTCATATGCATCATGTTTACATTTGTTATATCTTATGTCCGAACTATCTTGCGAGTACTTTCATAGTACTCCCCTGGCTTGTTGATTTGGCCAGATGTTGACGAAGGCGATCTCATGGATGAAGAGTTTGATAGTGAGTCCGACGCCTAGAGGAGTCCCAGTCAGTCCCGTGCGATCCTGGATATTGGTTACTTCTATCATATACGCTTCCGCCACCCGCAATAAGAATCCTCGAGCCTCACTCCGACGCTCGAAGAGCTGTTAGATTCAGGAGTCATGTCACCCACTTCACTGTGACATATCCACCACCGCTTTTATTGTGAGTCAGTAGTTATGCCACCCTATCCGCCTTTATGTATTATTGGCGTGCTTGTAATAAATTGTTGAGCAGTCTCCGCTCAACCTTGTATTATACTTAGTACTCCTGGTTTTTCTTCTGTGATCAAGAAATTGTCTACCAGTGAGAAGGATTCTTCTCTACTGGTCCGTAAAAGGGATCGGTTTCTCAATAAATATTTTTATTGGAAAACCGGTCGTGACAAGCTTGGTATCAGAGCCAGGCTGACTGTAGGAAGCCACTAGGTGTGATCGCTAATCAGTTATTAGCGTCTTTAGTGCCTTTTCATCATTTTGCAAATGTAGCTATTTTCAGTTGGTCATCATAAATTTATGATTTGACTACTCAGAATTTTTGCCTACTTTTGTAGATGGCTGGCAGCAACTGCGAGACTCGGGTGTTCACTAATGTGCCCGAGGGGTTTGTCAAACTCCTCGTCTCCATCACCAAGCTCGCGATCGGGCCAGCGACTCGTCCGGAGTTCACGCTTTACCAGCACAAGCTCAGCGACGACGTGTCTATGCACCAGGCAGTGGTGCAATTCAAGGGAGGACGTTCTGCGTCTCGCCACTTCCGTTTTGTGGGAAGGGCCATGCCTACGGAGAGGCATGCCATGCAGATGGCTGCCCGTGAGGCGATAGCTCGCCTTCGGGACATTCTTCCTTCAATGAAGACTCGTCGCTACCGCTACCTCCCATGCCATGTGCCATATACTTGTCACTATGCATTCGCCTGCCATAGGGGAGAGCGGGATGAAGCTATCGAGATGCTTGTTGAGTATCTCAAAGCTCTAGAGCGAGCTTTCGACAACCTCGTGGATGATCTTGTGGCTGCCCGCATGGACATAGTTCGGGGCTGTTCTGCCAACATGGAGGGAGCTTCTCCACATGGCACCGCCACTGACGTTCGTCTCGTCCTCAGCGTCCTATTCACCTGCCATTTTGGCCACCGCTCGCCGTCTGCCTACCACTGAGGAGTTCGACCAGGTCATTGCTCCTACTCCAGTCAGAGCTGCACCGCCTGTCGCACCCGTGCCATCTCCTCAGCGCAGTGCTGCGCGCCTGGAGCCTATTAGGGAGGAGGTGGAGGTTGAGTCTCCTGCACCGCTGGGTCTTACCCTCGGCAAGGGGAAGGACATCTTCACCATCTCCGACTGAGTGCGCCTAGTCACCGCGCGATGTGTCTGCATGTATGATATGTTTTATGTGTACTTAAGTTTGTAGTAGTTGTATGCGCTTCATTTCGGAGGAGTGAGCTAGCCTAAATAACATGTCAAGAGTGTGTACGCACATCCGGAGTGATGTATCGTATGTTTGCGTATCGCGTGTAAGATATGTGCTAAGCAGTCCTTCTCCGTGCGCAATCAAATTTTTTTCTTGAAAAAAAATCTTGAGGTCTTTTAAATTTTTGCCTTTACAAGATTTCCCTTGTGCCACTCAGTTCTTCTCATGATTTTTGCAAAATAATACCCCAGAGTGGAAAATGTCTCGTCCGTGGACTCGTTCCATGCCAAATCCACCCGAAGAAGTTTATGGAACACAGACCAGCAACAACTTCACGCAGGGGCAGTCTAGTCAACAGGACAGCGAGGTAGCCTTATCTCAAGTATGCCGCCTTTTCGAACAAAGCCAACAGCAACACCAAGAGATGATGAACCACGTCATCAATATGGGAAACCACCGTGAGCCATACCAACCGCACTCCAAGTTGTCTGAACTGCAGAAGACACGCCCTCCAACGTTTGCTCACACTGATAGACCGCTTGAAGCCGATGATTGGCTTCGAGACATCGAAAGGAAGTTGATTATTGCTCAATGTTCAGATCATGAGAATGTGCTTTATGCACCTCACTACCTCACTGGAGCAGCTGCAGCATGGTGGGAAAACTTCCTACACATGCATCCCAGTGAACACAACATCACCTGGGAAGAGTTTAAGGAAGGCTTTCGTGGGGCACACATCCCCAGGAGCATCATAAAAATCAAGAAAAGAGAATTTGATGACCTTAAGCAGAGAGGCATGACCGTGATGGAATACAACAGTCAGTTTACCCAGCTATCTTGTTATGCCTACGATGAGCATATGACTGAGAACAAAATGATGGAAAAAAATTTGGACGGCCTGGCGCCGGCACTAAAGTGCCAACTGGTCGTACACACATTTCCAGATTTTAAAACTCTGGTTGACAAAGCCATTACGTTGGAGAATGAGCACCGCAGTCTGGAGGATATTCGTAAGCGAAAAAGGGACAAGACGACTCTTGCTCGCAACAACCGGAGCAAGATGGATGTTCAGACGAATGAAGCAATAAAATCCACGACTTCTGCTCTAAGGCCAACCAGACAGTTTCATTCAAGGGACAAGGACTTTACATACCGTCTAGGGGTCACTTGCTATGCTTGTGGAGAGGAAGGGCACTATGCCAAACAGTGCCCAAAACCAAGGAACTCAGCCCCCAAGCCGAACAATGGTGGGAATAATCCAGCCCCCAAGCACAACAATTTCAATCCCAGCAACAATCACAGGAAGGGTCACCTGAACCATGTGACCAAGGAAGAAGCCCAGAATGCCCCAGACATCGTACTCGGTACGTTCCCTGTCAACACAGTACCTGCCACGGTTTTGTTTGATTCTGGAGCTTCTCACTCGTTCATTTCGAAGAGTTTTGTTTTACAACATGGTTTTCCGATACTTCCTTTGGAAAAATCTATGATTATCAAGTCCCCCGGGAATAAGCAGATCACTCAGAGTTACTGCCAAGGAGTGATTATTGAATTCGAAGGACTAAGGTTTCAGGCTAATCTCATCGTATTGGAAAATAAAGGACTGGATGTTATCCTAGGGATGGACTGGTTGACCACCAACAAGGGATTTAACGACTGTTTCAATCGGACTGTGATTCTCACTCATCATCACGGCAAGACAATAAAAGTTACAGCTCAAGAGAGACCACGGTCACGGCAACGAAAGCTGAACAAAGTGGACATTTCAGAATTGAGAAAAGTTCCAGTGATGTGCGAATTTCCCGACGTATTTCCAGAAGAACTACCAGGCATGCCACCAGACCGAGAGATAGAGTTCAGCATTGAACTAGCACCTGGCACCACTCCCATCTATAAGAAACCTTATAGAATGGCACCCTCAGAGTTGGTAGAATTGAAGAAGCAAATAAAAGAATTACTGGACAAAGGATTTATTCGAGCCAGCTCCTCACCTTGGGGTTCGCCAGTATTATTCGCCAAGAAAAAGGATGGGACACTGAGATTGTGTATAGACTATCGAGCTCTCAATATGGTCACCATCAAAAACAAATATCCGACGCCACGGATAAATGATTTGTTTGACCAGCTCGCACAAGCCAAGGTGTTCTCAAAAATTGATTTAAGATCGGAATGCCATCAATTAAAAGTACGGACAGAAGATATCCCTAAGACAACATTCACCTCCAGATACGGATTATATGAGTTCACGGTAATGCCGTTCGGACTGACGAACGCCCCCGCATACTTCGCCCACCTCATGAACAAAGTGTTTATGAAATTTATGGAAAAATTTGTTGTGGTGTTCATTGATGATATTCTGGTATACTCAAGGACACCAGAAGAACATGCGGAACATCTCAGGATTGTATTGGGAGAATTAAGGAAACACCAATTATACGCCAAATTTAGCAAGTGTGAATTTTGGCTAAGACAAGTTGGTTTTCTAGGCCATATATTGACCCAAGAAGGCGTGGCCGTAGACCCAGAGAAGGTCAAAGCCATACTTGACTGGAAACCACCAGTCAACGTGACAGATGTGCGGAGTTTTCTAGGAATGGCTGGATATTACCGAAGATTTATTGAAGGATTCTCCACTGTGGCAAAACCGATGACACAGTTGCTCAAGAAAGACAAGAAATTTGTATGGACTGAAGCGTGCGAGAAAAGATTCCAAGAGCTCAAGAAGAAACTAACAACAGCACCGGTTTTGATCGTGCCAGACATACACAAGAGTTTTGAAGTGTATTGTGACGCATCCTGGAAGGGCCTCGGGTGCGTATTGATGCAGGATGGCAAAGTTGTCGCGTATGCTTCCAGGCAACTACGGAAGCATGAGGAAAATTATCCTACTCATGACTTGGAGCTAGCAGCAGTCATCCATGCACTCAAAGAGTGGAGGCACTTTCTACTGGGAAATCGTTGTGAAATATATACGGACCATAAGAGCCTTAAATATATTTTCACACAACCAGAGCTAAATTTACGACAACGACGCTGGTTGGAATTGGTCAAGGACTATGATGTCGGCATTCACTACCATCCAGGGAAAGCCAATGTAGTGGCAGATGCTCTTAGTCAGAACCCCAGCCCGGGCAACGACAGTCCACAGAACTTGAGGCCTGAGTTTCAGCAGGAGTTCGCTAGACTCAACATGGTGTTAGTCTCTGAGGGCACCGTATCAAATCTGGAGATACATCCCACCCTAATGGAACAAATTAAGAAGGCACAGCAGGGACATCCCAACATCGAAGGTATAAAGAGAAAAATGAGCCTTGGCAAGGCTTCAGAGTTCGTCACAGACGATGAGGGAGTATTATGGTACGGAGACAGACTTTGCGTACCAGACATTGAGGAACTCAAGCATCAAATCCTAACCGAAAGCCACACCGCTCCATACTTGATCCATCCTGGAGGAACCAAAATGTACAAAGACATCCAGGAAAGATTTTGGTGGCACGGTATGAAAAGGGATATAGCCGCATTCATTGCTTGTTGCGATTCATGTCAGCGCATTAAAGCCGAGCATCAAAAGCCAGTAGGGCTGCTACAGCCAAACCGGATACCTGAGTGGAAATGGGATGAAATTGGAATGGACTTCATCGTCGGACTACCTCGATCACAACACGGAAATGATGCCATATGGGTCATCACGGATAGACTAACCAAGGTAGCACATTTCATTCCCGTGAAGACGACCTATTCCACTCAAAGGCTTGCTAAGCTTTATCTCTCCCGTATAGTTTGTCTGCATGGAGTCCCAAAGACTATAATATCCGACCGAGGCACTCAATTTGTCTCTAAATTTTGGGATCACTTACAACAAGCTCTGGGCACTCAACTAGCATTCAGTACAGCGTACCACCCCCAGACTGATGGACAAACTGAACGCGTGAACCAAATCCTAGAGGACATGCTACGAGCCTGTGTCCTCACCTATGGATCCAGTTGGGAAGAAAGTTTGCCGTATGCCGAGTTCGCATACAACAACAGTTACCAAGCCAGCTTACAAATGGCACCTTTTGAAGCACTGTACGGATGGAGGTGTCGTACCCCACTAAATTGGTCAGAGACAGGTGACAGTCATATCTTCGGCCCAAACATGCTCAAGGAAGCCGAGGAGAAAGTTAAACAGATCAGGGACAGACTCAAGACAGCTCAAAGCCGACAAAAGAGCTATTATGATCGAAAACATCGTGAGGTCAGCTTTGAACCCGGTGACTACATATACCTACGACTATCTCCTATGAGGGGCCTGCAACGGTTCAAAATTAAAGGGAAGCTAGCCCCAAGATTTATTGGACCCTTCTGTATAGTTGCACGAAGAGGCACAGTAGCTTACCAGCTAGACCTACCCAAAGAGCTATCAGACGTCCACGACGTGTTCCACGTCTCACAGTTGAGAAAATGTGTAAGCAACCCGGAGAAGCATGTATCTCATGAGAGCATTGATGTGCAACCAGATCTCACCTACAGAGAGCGGCCAGTAAAGATATTGGAAGAGTCTGAAAGGAGGACCCGTCAGAAAACAACTAAATTTTTCAAGGTTCAGTGGAGCAATCACACCGAGGATGAAGCTACATGGGAAAGAGAAGATTTTCTTCAGGCAGAGTACCCACATCTATTTGAGGATCAGCAGAAATCTCGGGGACGAGATTTTTCCTAAGGGGGTAGGTGTTGTGACACCCAAAATTTTATTTTTGGTTTTATCAAAATCTTTTATTTGATTTGAGGAGGGTATTTAAATTCTCTTCTAAATAACTCTCCCTCTCAAAAAATTTCTTTTATGGCAAGTGTTTTGTTTGGATTCACCCAAGACTTGATTTTTGGTCTTGGAGGTTTTTCCATCTTATGTGGACTCAACACCAAATGTTTTTCATTTGGGAAATTAAGCTTTTGAAAATCTTTTAAATAGCCCTATGGCATTTGGAGTGATCTTTTCCCTTTTCAAAAACTCCTCTTGCCATGACATGAGTGGAAATCCCCTCCCAAAAGCCATTCCTCATCTTTGTGTCAAGATATACTTCAAATCCAGCAAGTTGAACCTCCCCACGATTTTTCTTTCATTTATTTCTTATCAAAAATATTTTCTGCCTTCTATTTTGATCCTTGGAGGTTTACAAAGGAACTACCTTTTCTACCTTGAGTTTGGCCTCCAAACTATTTTCCCTGGCTAGTCCTTAGAGCCCTCAACCAAGATCCATGAAGATCCACTGGTCTCCAGTTCAAATTTTTCAAATGGTGCTTGCTACAAGTTTGGACCATATTTGTCAAATTTGATGAAATTCAATTGTTTTCTCCTCCTAAAAATCTGAGAAAATTCAGGCAGCCTCTGGATGCATTGAGAGGTCACCTCACCAAGTCCCAGCCCCAGAAATTTTTTTCTTCATGCCAAATCATTTCGTCAAACACTTGAAGGGCACTGTTACTGTCAAGTTCAGAAGTTCAGTAAACAGTTTCAGTGAACCACTGTTGTTTTCTTCAGAGCCCCTTCTCGACCTCGCCAGTGCCCGCGGTGGCGCCGTGCGCCCTGTGCTTCCTTCTTATCCCCGCGCCGCACGATCGCCTGGAGGCTTGCGGGCGTCGGCGACGAGCAGGAGGAGGTGCGCCACCCCGTGAGCGACGGCAGCAGCGGCCTTTGCGGCTGCCAGAGAGGCGCGGTGTTGGACGGCGCCGTCCAGCGCCGCCCAAGCCACCAGAGGCCACTGTGTGGCCATCCACTCACCCGTGCACGCTGAAGTCCCTCGTCGTGAACTGGTAGCGCGGAGCACGCTCCCTGCCGCCGCCGTGCCCGTACGGCCGTTCCGTCGAGGACCGGCGTATTACACCAAGCCCGACCGAGGTTTAGCAGAGGAATGGCACTAGTGATCCTCCACAGTGATGCCTAGCCACCTAAACCCCCTGCACAACCTCTGCCTCGCCGTAATTGCTCGCCGGAGCTATCCCGTTCACGGCCACCCCCTCGGATCGCCTATAAAAGGAGGTCCCGAGCTCGAACTCGAACCCGTACCACCTCCACGCACCACCAGTACCACGCCAAGCCACTGGGCAGCTCCCGAGGGAGTCTTCTTCCCCAACTCCGGCCGCCTCGACCCGCTTCGGGACCCAGCTCGATTCACCCCCATGCGTGCACCCCTACCCCTCAGCTCTTGCCAGTAGCCTCCTAGTACGTCCACTCTTCTGACCCGCGCATCAATTTGGAGTTTGCAGCACCCACCGGAGTACTCCACCATCGCCCGAACCACCGTCCGCCGGAGATAGTGTCGCCGTGGACGTGGTGCTCTCCGACGGCCAAGTCCCCCACCCACCGACGTGGAAGAACACCCTGAACCTCTTGGTACCCTCCGATCTCTCTGCCTCGCCGTGGTTCAACGCCGGCGACCACCGCAGCCTTCGGGCGCCGGCGAACTCCGTTGGGAGTTTTAAACCTGACGGGTGGGACCCCCGTCAGCCTCTCTTCTTTTCCCCTCGAACCGTTTTCTGAAAACGCCTTCGGGCAGAATGTGTTTTCCCCTTGGGCTAACGTATTTCCTACCGAACCGTTTTCTGTTTTCTCAAACAAGTCCCTGGATCTTTTCTGTTTCATCACAGATCACTCGATTGGCCTTCAGCATTACATTGGGATTTCGGGAGGATTACCGCCCGACTTCCTTTTATTTCTCATGCATTGCTATCTCATTGTCTGAGTGCGCTCTATTAATCTGTTCATATGCATCATGTTTACATTTGTTATATCTTATGTCCGAACTGTCTTGCGAGTACTTTCATAGTACTCACCTGGCTTGTTGATTTGGCCAGATGTTGACGAAGGCGATCTCATGGATGAAGAGTTTGATAGTGAGTCCGACGCCTAGAGGAGTCCCAGTCAGTCCCGTGCGATCCTGGATATTGGTTACTTCTATCATATACGCTTCCGCCACCCGCAATAAGAATCCTCGAGCCTCACTCCGACGCTCGAAGAGCTGTTAGATTCAGGAGTCATGTCACCCACTTCACTGTGACATATCCACCACCGCTTTTATTGTGAGTCAGTAGTTATGCCATCCTATTCGCCTTTATGTATTATTGGCGTGCTTGTAATAAATTGTTGAGCAGTCTCCGCTCAACCTTGTATTATCTCAGTACTCCTGGTTTTTCTTCTGTGATCAAGAAATTGTCTACCAGTGAGAAGGATTCTTCTCTACTGGTCCGTAAAAGGGATCGGTTTCTCAATAAATATTTTTATTGGAAAACCGGTCGTGACAGGAGATGCGCGGAACTAGCTAGTAGTACTTACTTTCGAGTGTGTAAATCGCAGCTTCCCCGGCAGTCCCGGAGCTTTTGCGGTGAATTTTTTCCAAACCCTGCCAGACAAAGAAAACAATTACTTGATATTAGGAAGTGAACAAAGTTGCCGATATGGTGCGATTATGATCGATTTAACTTACTTCTCGAGCATTTCAGTCATGTCCGCATACTCCTGGGGATCCTTTCGTCTCGAGTCTAAGACGGTTACTAGTCCCTGCTCAAGCTTAATCTCTAGGAGAATATAGTGGAACCTGCACTTGCATGCATAACTCATCAATTACATTACTATAACCTCGACTAATAAGGGAAACCGAATATGCACAAGATAGTAACACTCACTTGAAGTTGTAAGGAAAGAGTATTATATCTTTGTTTTGATTTGTTACCAACGATCGTAGCAAGTTGGCCTCGGTATCTTTGGCATGAGATTCAACCGTAAATGCATCTATGAGATTTGTGTTAATGAATCGAATATCACCGATTTGACTTTTCTTCAATTCGGCGATCTTCAATCTGCATAATATAGTGAGGATAATTATATATACATGCAATGAAAGAGCTGAGCTATATATAGAGACTTAATGACAGAAGTAGTTATTATAGACAGTAGCAAGTGACCGTTAATTTATCGAGGGCCTTTTGATTGAAAAACTGGAAGAACTCCTCAAATGGAACAGACAACAGATCAATTACAATGAGGTCATGCTCCTCTTTAACTCTCAGCGTCAAAGTATCCTTCCCCCAGACTCTCTACAGGTTTTCATGTACCAATCATGGAATCTTCGCATCATCGTTGTTAGAGATCTTTCATCTTTGACGAGAGGCTTCCCGTAATGGTATTTGTGTTCGTCCACCTCCAGTGCATCATAATGTACATCGTCGGGCAGGTAATCTCCAAGATTGGTACCGGGAAAAATCTCCGGATGATTAGCGACGATATCACTAGACACCTTGAGCGGGGGGCACGATTGGTTCGCTTGTTCGCTGAGCTGGGCAATTTTTTCCCAGCTCGTCATTCTGCTAACCTTTGATAACTTATAGTACTTCTCGACCGCTCCGCTTTGATATATGACCTTTGAATAATGCGATCATAATTGGATTGCGGCGGAGAAGGTGGTGGTCGCTTCAGGGCATCGATAGTGCGCTTTGCTTTCACCGGATCTATCTTCTCCTCCGGAGGTGGATGTTTCTTTGCTTTCACCACTTCAAAGAAGTCCCTCACTTCGGCTTCCACGATCTTCTTGTTTTCCTCCACGGTCCTCTCGTATGGTAACTTCTCTAGAGGCTTGAGAGATGGACAGAATCTATATTGCCTCCCGCCTTTGACTGTACTGCTAGACGCCGGAGCAGAGGAGCAGCTGCGGCTGTCTTCTTTCCTTGCTTACGAGGCAGAGGAGAAGGACTACGACGCGCCGGAGCAGCCGGAGTGGCGGCGGGTCTTTTCCGCCCTTGATGACGAGGCGGAGGAGAAGGACTACGATGCGCCGGAGCAGCCGGAGTGGCGGCGGGTCTTTTCCGCCCTTGATGACAAGGCGGAGAAGGAGGAGGCTAGCTGCTTGGGCGCGCCGGCGCAGACGGAGAAGGAGGCGGAGTGCCGCCACGCGCTAGAGAAGGAGGCGGAGTGCCTGATCACTCGCCGGAGGAGGAGGCAGAGGTGGAGGCGGAGTGCCCTGACTCGCCGGAGGAGGAGGCGGAGGCGTCCAGTTCAGAAGGTTGATGAGCTCCTTCCGCCATAGGCATGGAGTCTTTAGAGCAGAATCCAGCCGAGTCTCCCCTTCACCGGTAGGGTGGTCAAGCTCGAGGTCCTCAAATCCCTCTGTTATTTTGTCCACCGTCACCCTAGCATATCCTTCTGGAATCAGATGGCAGTGAAAAGTTGCACCGGGTTCAGGAGGTCGAACAGAGCCGACAGCCGCCTTGACTTTGAATTGCTGCCATTGCGCCATAAGGTGGCAATGTTGAGACTTTGTGATAGCATCCACAGGGTAGCTAGCTAGAGCCGTCAAGACAGGCTTCTGAAGCAGCTCGGTGGAAGCCACGCTGCTTCTCCGCTGAGATGGCAGGGTAGCTTCGGCAGGTCGCTTGCTGCGAACTGCTTCTCATTCCTCTAGCGCTTGTACCCTTGCGTGCAGCTTCTGCAGTTGGGTCTGCTCCACTTTCTTCCTCCTCTCCTGGCATTTGTAACCGCCAGCGTCCGGAAACCCAGCCTTCCACAGAACGGAGTCTGGCGTGCCTCGTGTCCGTCCAGGGTGCTCAGGATTCCCGAGGGCCATTGTGAGCTCGTCGTTCTCTCTGTCGGGAACGAACGTCCCTTCCTGCGCTGCGGCGATATAGTCCTGAAGCTTCGTGACGGGTATTCGCAGTTGCTCGTTCGTCCAAACGCACTTCCCTGTTACAGGGTCCAAGGTTCCGCCAACCCCGAAGAACCAAGTCCGACAACGGTCTGGCCAGTTCAATGTCTCTGGTTCGACTCCTTTATCAAGCAGGTCATTCTCAGCCTTGGCCCACAACGGCCGGGCTTTGAGGTAGCCACCTGACCCTGTGCGATGGTGATGCTCCTTCTTCGCAGCATTTATCTTGTTTCTCACTGACATCTTCTTACTCTTGTCCGATGTCTTGTGGGCCACAAATGCGTCCCAGTGATCTCTGATCTTCTCAAACCGGCAGATGAATTCTGGAGTCTTGTCTTTGTCGACAAACGTTGTTTTCAGCTCAGTCTTCCACCTCCTGAATAGATCCGCCATCTTCTTAAGAGCATGAGCCTTGATCAATGGCTCTATAACTGGCTTCTCCAGATCTTCCTCTGGCGGTAGGGTGAAAATTGCCTGCAGCTCGGTCCAAAGATCATCTTTCTGCCTATCGATGACATAAGACACCTCAGGGTCTTCCTCCTTAGGCTTATACCATTGGTGGATGCTGATCGGGATGATGTCCCTAACAAGAACCCCGCACTGAGCAGAAAATGCTTCCTTGGTCCGGATGGGTGCAATCAGTTGGCCATCGCGCGCGATTTCTGTGATCGTGAACTTTTCATCTGAGCGCAATTTTCCCTTCGGGCCTCGTCTCTTTACTGAAGTTGTGCTCGATCCGGAGGGCTAGAAAAAAGAAGAAAGACGAGAGTTAATATGTGTACATACCAAAACAATGAATGCATCTAGTCAGCATAGGCTTAATTAATATATATACCTGGTCGGACTCTGTTCGGTCACCAGAGCTGTCAACACGGTGTCTTTCTTCCACCGGCATTCGGTCAACGGAACCATCATAATCATGTCCCTCCTCCTCCATTGTTCGATCACCGTAGCCTGCTTCTTCACCCTGTCCTTCCAGACCATCACTATCGTTGAGGTACGACAAGACATCAGCTCCGGCTGCGATTATGTCCCCCAACACCTCTTCTGCTTCCTCGTCTCGTCCGTGCCCATTGTTTCTGCAAATATTACAACATGGCAATTATTATAAAAACATGACAGCAGGTGGATATATTAGTGGCAAACATAGACCTAGCTAGCTAATCACAACAAGGAATTGAAGGAAATATGCCCTAGAGGCAATAATAAAGTTATTATTTATTTCCTTATATCATGATAAATGTTTATTATTCATGCTAGAATTGTATTAACCGGAAACTTAGTACATGTGTGAATACATAGACAAACAGAGTGTCACTAGTATGCCTCTACTTGACTAGCTCGTTGAATCAAAGATGGTTAAGTTTCCTAGCCATAGACATGAGTTGTCATTTGATTAACGGGATCACATCATTAGAGAATGATGTGATTGACTTGACCCATTCCATTAGCTTAGCACTTGATCGTTTAGTATGTTGCTATTTCTTTTTTTCATGACTTATACATGTTCCTATGACTATGAGATTATGCAACTCCCGAATACCGGAGGAACACTTTCTGTGCTACCAAACGTCACAACGTAACTGGGTGATTATAAAGGTGCTCTACAGGTGTCTCCGATGGTACTTTTTGAGTTGGCAAAGATCCAGATTAGGATTTGTCACTCCGATTGTCGGAGAGGTATCTCTGGGCCCTCTCGGTAATGCACATCACTATAAGCCTTGCAAGCAATGTGACTAATGAGTTAGTTGTGGGATGATGCATTACAGAACGAGTAAAGAGACTTGCCGGTAACGAGATTGAACTAGGTATTGAGATACCGACGATCAAATCTCGGGCAAGTAACATACCGATGACAAAGGGAACAACGTATGTTGTTATGCGGTTTGACCGATAAAGATCTTCGTAGAATATGTAGGAGCCAATATGAGCATCCAGGTTCCGCTATTGGTTATTGACCGGAGACATGTCTCAGTCATGTCTACATAGTTCTCGAACCCGTAGGGTCCGCACGCTTAACGTTCGGTGACGATCGGTAATATGAGTTTATGTGTTTTGATGTACCGAAGGTAGTTTGGAGTCCCGGATATGATCACGGACATGACGAGGAGTCTCGAAATGGTCGAGGCATAAAGATTGATATATTGGAAGCCTATATTTGGACATCGGAATAGTTCCGGG